>NC_079520.1:28095530-28330530 GCF_003711565.1 Takifugu flavidus | reverse complement strand
CCCCCCCTCCCCCTCTCCCCCCCCCCCCCGAACATCGAGAATCAAGATCTAAAAAGAGCTCCCCCCCTCTCTCAAGACCTCGAACTCTCTAAAGAGAGTAAGAAAGAGATCTAAGGAGAGGGAGGAAGAGAGTAAGAAAGATGAGAAAAAGAGAAAAGAGAGGGAAAGAAACCTCGAGAGAAAAAGAGAGACGAAAGAGAGAAACCCTCTCTCCCTCCCTCCCTCTCTCTCCCTCCACCAAGAGAGGCCTCGAAGAAAGAAAGCGAGAACGAGAAAAAAGAATCTCCTCCAGCCGAGCTCAGAACTTCTCTCGGCGAGAGACTCAAGAAGACAGAGAGAGAAGACAGGAAGGATCTCGAGAGAAGAAAGATCGCGAAAGAGAGAATCTCAGAGAGAGCCTCTCGAAGACCGATAGAGCCCTCTTCTCTCTCCTCCTCCCTCCCTCCCTCCCTCTCTCTCTCTCTCCTTCTCCCTTCTCATCCCTATCTCTTCCTCTCTCATCCCTATCTCTCCCTCTCCCCTCTCTCTCCTCCTCTCTCTCCTCCCTCCTTCTCCTTCTCCCTCTCTCATCCCTATCTCTCCCTCTCTCATCCCTAATCTCTCTCTCCCCTCTCTCTACCTCCCTCTGCCTCCCTCCCCTCTCCCCCCCTCTCTCCCCCACGTCTCTCTGCCCCCCAGGACTATTTAAAGGTCCCTGAATAGTTCAGCCGTCAGGGATGGAGCCAGAGTTGCTCCTAACCTTTAGGACGAGCTTATCCTGCCAGAGGTGATGCTGGTGGCCTGACTGGGCTCCAATAATCCATAATTGAACTTTATCTGCATTTGTGAACCCAACCAGCACCTCTGTCAGCTGTGATCAGTTTGAGCTGTTGTCCATAAAGTCAGGACGTCCAGCCGAAGGTCAGGAAAGAGCTGAGCGAGGCAGAACCTTTTCTCCTTGGCTGCTGTCTGGAATCTCTCGGGGAATTCCGTCTGTCATCATCACTACAGTCTGGTTACATAAGGGCTGCTGCCCACCTGCAGCCGTTACCACGGTCACCGGCTGGACAACCGTCCCTCTAAACAGGCGTCCAGCCCTTACCGCCACGCTAAACCCTGTGTAGCAGCAGCTATGGGGGACCGCGTCCACAGTTGTCCCGCGTGCTAGCTCGTATCGGGAGTGTTGCCGATGCTTCTTACCCTGGAGATGGTGAGCGGCATGTTGAAGTCCTTCCCTCCCTGCAGCCTGAAGCCCCAGGGCGCCGGGCCGTTCAGCGTCACCGTGTACGAGCTCATCTTGGGCTGAATGTCAACACTCCTGCTGACTGTCCCCTCCCGTCCCTGTCCTCAGTCCTGTCCCCGCGAGCCTGCTGTGCTGCCTCGGAGGTGTCACTCCCGTCTCTGCCCTGTCCCAGCTGGAGGTGGTGGGGGTGTGTGGGTCAGGAGCCCTGGAACCTCTGTGGCAGCGGAGAGACGGGGACGAACCCGTGCAGAGGTGGACAAACGGTGACGGACGAGTGGAGCTGAGACGCGTCGAACCTGAGATCAGAGAAGCGCAACACAAACGCTCAAATGGGGTTAAACTGAGTGGAAGCTGGGAGAAAAGCTTCTTGCCTGCAGAGCTGCTGAGCGTGAGGGACACACAGTCTAAGAATAGGTGAGGGGAGCAGAGGCACAGGGGCCCGGCCCCCTTATAAGGCCTGAAACACGAAGCCCCAGGATGCCTCACCGCCGATTCACACCGCCGATTTAGCCCCTCTTACAGCAACACATTCTCCCTCGCTCCCTCGCTCGCCCGCCCTCCCTCTCTCCCTGCCGGCAGCACCATCCTCCTCTCACGTCATCCTCCCTCGGTTCTGCTCCAGAGAGGAACCAGCGAGTGGCTGATCCTCAGCTGCTGAATGGTCACGAGCAGCAGCTTCTGTCCTCGCTGTCCTCAGACGTGCACGTGTGGAAGTTCATTCATGTGCTCTTAGTTCCCTTTGATCCACGGGGAACCTGCCCATCAAGCTTTGTTTAGGGCTGTGGAACAGGGCCCGGCTGGGCTCGGGTTCGTGTCCAGTCACAAGGATCAAAGCTTTGGTTGATCCCTTCCCTTGATGACGTCATTTTACTGATTTCGAGGCTTGGAGTTAAAGAAGTCGCTTCCTCGGGTCCGCATCAGAACAAGTACCGGGGGTGACCAGTGTGGGGCGCCATCGCGCTGCTGTGACCCAGGTTCGAACCACTGAGCGGCTCCAGCGGTTCCAGCTGCTGCTGCGCGGCCCCGAGAGGCTCGCGCTCAGGATTTATGGAAGTCAGTGGGAAAGCTGTCAGACCTGGGAGCAGGTCGTCAGCCAGAAACGGGATTTAAAAAGAGGTTTTTGGACAGTTTTATTTAGAAAAATAAATAAACAACAGAAAACATTTGTCCGAAGAGACCAAATCCAGATTAACAATCACTTGATAAGACTTGACGTCATCTGAGCATCAACCAAACAGACGGAACGTCCTGCGAATACTTCAGAGCTTCGACTGGTTTCGTCACTCGTTCTACACCTGTCAATCATCCAGCTGTGGGCTCGTGGTCAGGAGGAGCAACAGCAACCACAACACAGGTGTGACACAGAGGGGAGGGAACTGGTCTGAACACGTCTGCGTCCTCATCTGAGCAGGACGGGACCGTCCATGACCAGGAGCCTGAGGCAGGGACACACCAAAGGTCCAGTGTGTCCAGTTTGGCAGCAGAGAGTGTGTGTGTGCGTGTGTGTGTGTGTGCGTGTGTGTGTGTGTGTGTGTGTGTGTGTGTGTGTGTGATGAGGCTCTCTTGAGGAACCTACGGTGGCTGCAGGGGAACAGACGCACCAGTGTTCCCAGTCCTGAGCTTCTGTGCCAGTTTAAATGGACACGATTCAGTTGTTTTGTGAAATATTCTACAAAATGACGGAAAAAAAACGACCCAAAATATTTTCTCTCATGTAGAGCGGAGAAAACTAGCGACGCTAACGTGTTCTTAAACTTGATGTGACGTGATTGAAGAAGCGATGAGAAGATTTCAGAGGCGTTTCTCCAGAATATGAAGCTACTCCAGAACCATCGTTACACTAACGATGGCGCCATAATTGGGAGGAACTCCGACCAAGTTCGTTAGCCTGACGAGTGTTTCTGCCCCCAGAACGACCCGATTGTGATGCAGAAGAACCTCTCCATCAAAAATGCTGTGGAACTAAAGAAGGGGGGCATTTACACAGGTGACCACCAGTTCATCAGGGAGAACTCCTCATAATGTTCTCCTGAATCTATAATATTAATATTTTATTACAATATGTCGGAGAAATGCTAATATCTGAGAGAATTGAACCCATCCTGGAGCAGTGGGGATTGAACCGTCAACCCTCCAAGACCCAGAACCTCCTCTGGGTCTCGTTAAGCCTCATCAAGGTAAAACATCTCAACCTCACATGAAGAGAAGAAACGGAAACTCCTCAGGGGACGCTGTGCAAAAAATACAAAAGTGGAGAGCAGGGAACAGTTTTCAGGTACACACACACACACACACACAACACACACACACACACACACAACACACACACACACACACAGTGAGTGTGTGTTCAGGGTAAAACTGCTATCTCCAGTCTGGCCACATCCAGGGGCTCCCTGGTTACTGGGCTGTTCGTTCTGGCCAGTTTGAGGTTGCCATGGTAACCCGGTGGGCTGTGCAGTATCGACGGGCTGGAGATGGATGCGACGATGACGGACGGGGTCCTGCGGGCCGCCGCCGGTCCCGGGTCGGCCGCTGCGTTCTCCAGCTGTGTGGGGGGAGAGGGGAGGAGATCAGGGAGGAACCAAGTGGACCAAAGGTCTCCTCATTCATCTGAGATCAAAGGTCTCCTCATTCATCTGAGATCAAAGGTCTCCTCATTCATCTGAGATCAAAGGTCTCCTCATTCATCTGAGATCAAAGGTCTCCTCATACATCTGAGATCAAAGGTCTCCTCATTCATCTGAGATCAAAGGTCTCCTCATTCATCTGATTCCATGATGGATCCACCATCATGACCTCGGTGGAGCATCACACAGCAGGGGAGGCAGCTTTACCAGACCACCCTTCCACCTCCTCCAGGGGGCTCCTGGTGCCCTACCTCCGGGGCTGAGCCCCCTCAGAGGGTCTGCATGCTTCAGCGTTCCTGCTCTTTACCATCCAACACATTCAACCTCATGGTGAACAGACGCTGGTCAGGAGTCCTACCGCGGCGGGCGGACGCTCCACGTGGACGTCAGTCATGGAGATGTCCTCGGGCGTGTTGAGAGGCTGAGCAGCAAGCACACAGACGCAGCCATTAATGACCCGAGACGCTCGGAGCTCTTCAGGTCGGTCAGGCAGGATATAGCAAGTTAGGCTAAATCACAAAAAAGGAGCGTTTATTCCCGCACAGATCACATGAGCCACACGAGGATCTGCTGACAGCAGAACATTTATGTGCATTTGGACGTTGTCATGGATACAAAGCTCAGTCACGCTCACCATGGTTTCAAACTTCTGCCATTACAAACCTCACAGAGACTATCTGGGGCCTCCTGGGGCCTCCTGGGGCTCCTGGGGCCTCCTGGGGCTCCTGGGGCCTCCTGGGGCCTCCTGGGGCTCCTGGGGCCTCCTGGGGCCACCTGGGGCCTCCTGGGGCTCCTGGGGCCTCCTGGGGCTCCTGGGGCCTCCTGGGGCTCCTGGGGCCTCCTGGGGCCTCCTGGGGCTCCTGGGGCCTCCTGGGGCTCCGGGACCTGCTCCGGAGTTCTTGATGCCATCAGGCCAACATCTGGCCGACTGTTTTTATCAGTTTTATTGTTTATGCTGACGTTGAAGAGACAAACTCAAATCTCAGCACTGATAAATAGAACCAGTCTTTTATGAATGTTGTCAGGAAAGCGTCTCCTCCTTCATTAATGGAGGTCAGAGTCTCCTCGCCACCGGTCGCCACCGGTCGCCACCGGCCGCCACCGGCCGCCCGGCGAGGCGCCGCAGCTTTGGAACATGGAACTGCATCATGCAAACCCTGGATTAGGACTAAAACACCCAGATTATTGGATGGGATTAGTCTGTGGAGGCTCTGTAATCGAGTCCTGGGTGGATCAGCCCTGAGCGGCGGCTCAGTGGACCGGCGCCGGCACAGATGGGTCACTCCTGACGCTGTTTCAGGGAAAAGACGCTTACGCAGAGACGGAAGTGCTCCATTTATCAGCTGCCCCACATAGAGGCCGCGACCCTCCTCTGACCCACATTATGCTCACAAATGTCAGGAATCAGGAAACAGGCCAAAGTCCGAGCCAACAGGACCAACAGGACCAACAGAGCCAACAGGACCAACTGGACCACCAGGACCAACAGAGCCAACAGAGCCAACAGAACCAACAGGACCAACAGGACCAACAGGACCAACAGGACCAACTGGACCAACAGGACCAACAGGACCAACAGAGCCAACAGGACCAACTGGACCACCAGGACCAACAGAGCCAACAGGACCACCAGGACCAACAGAGCCAACAGGACCAACAGGACCAACAGAGCCAACAGGACCAACTGGACCACCAGGACCAACAGAGCCAACAGGACCAACAGGACCACCAGGACCACCAGGACCAACAGGTGATTAGCACCTGTTGCTGATGAAGCCGCCTTGTAACGTTCTGCCAGTGTTCCCATTTAAAGGCCACCGGAGCTGAGGCCTCACTCCTTCATTAGCCCTCACTCCTTCATTAGCCTTCATTAGCCCTCACTCCTTCATTAGCCCTCGCTCCTTCATTAGCCCTCACTCCTTCATTAGCCCTCGCTCCTTCATTAGCCTTCATTAGCCCTCACTCCTTCATTAGCCCTCACTCCTTCATTAGCTCTCACTCCTTCATTAGCTCTCACTCCTTCATTAGCCCTCACTCCTTCATTAGCCCTCCCTCCTTCATTAGCCTTCATTAGCCCTCGCTCCTTCATTAGCCTTCATTAGCCCTCGCTCCTTCATTAGCTCTCACTCCTTCATTAGCTCTCACTCCTTCATTAGCCCTCACTCCTTCATTAGCCCTCCCTCCTCATTAGCCTTCATTAGCCCTCCCTCCTTCATTAGCCTTCATTAGCCCTCGCTCCTTCATTAGCCCTCCCTCCTTCATTAGCCCTCACTCCTTCATTAGCCTTCATTAGCCCTCCCTCCTTCATTAGCCTTCATTAGCCCTCGCTCCTTCATTAGCCCTCCCTCCTTCATTAGCCCTCACTCCTTCATTAGCCTTCATTAGCCCTCACTCCTTCATTAGCCCTCACTCCTTCACTCATTCAGTCGTAAAAGGTGACCTTGGGAGAAGGTCGAGGACCTGAACTGGGTCAAATCTGTGGGGCTCCGTGCTCACCGTCGCCAGGAGCTCCGTTGGCTTGTGGGTGGAAGTTCTCTCAAACCTCCCGCTGCCGTGACCTCTCACCTTTGACCTCTGACTGCTGTGGCGCACCTGTTTGCCGTTGCTGGACAACTGGTGACCCACAGACATCCGAGGCAAGCAGTCGTCCTCCATGTCCGAGAAGCGAGCCTGCAACACACCAGAGGCGGGTCAGACGGCCGGAGGCGGCGCCAGAGGGCGGCGCCAGGAGGCGGTGCCAGGAGGCGGTGCCAGGAGGCGGCGCCAGGAGGCGGCGGTGGACCCACCGACTCGCTCTCGGAGGCGGAGGAGTTGCGCGCCCTGACGTGGCCCCTGCAGTCGGACTGGCTGGTGAGGGTGGAGCGGCGGGTGGACTGGAAGCTGCTGCTGCTGGAGCGCTCCCTCCCCGTCATGCAGAGCAGCGCCCCCAGGTAGGGCACGTACTTGCTGAGCGCCGACCTGGCACACACAAAAGCATCACATGACCCCTCGAACCCCAACCCTCCTGCCCCAGGCCCAGGCAGGAGCTTTGCCTCCCGTGCGGTGGTTTTGAAGCAGCTATCTCACGTATCTAAGTCCTCCTCCTCCGCCTCTTTTATCCCCACTCTCATCCAACCCAAATGTCCTCACAACCTTCTGCTCATCCCCTCAGAACCCGGATCAACCTTTTCAGGCGGAGCTGGAGGTGGTTTCATCTCGTCTGTCTACCTGGGAGAGACGGGCGAGAGCGTCGCTGATGTTTCCCATCACGATGCTGCTGGAAGGTTCTGAAACACCTTCTTCTCTCTGCTGTGTTTCTGAGCGCGACAGCGGCGAGACGGCTGCTCGCCACCCGTCTGCGGTCCTCTGATAGCTCAGGAACCTCCATCTTCAGGTGCTCCACATGTCCCCCGTCCCCGTCCCCGTCCCCTGGACAGGGACAGGTCCCTCCAGCAGGAGTCTGGGCCTGCTCAAGGTTTCTTCCCAGTATTCCCAGCTGGGTCTTTTTGAGATAACTTTGTTTAAATTGTTTAAACCTGTTTGTTATGAGAGCTTGATCTGATTTCATTTTTAACAAATTCATTTGTTTATTTATTATCTTTGGTTCCTGTCATTAAAAAAGAAGAAGCTGTGTGTGTTTACAGCAGATAAGCAGCGCTGAAACGCTCGCATGATGCTAATCGCCGTGTCGTTAAATGTGTCGTTAATTGTTTCCCTGTTTCACGTCTCTAATTCCAGCTCTGTGACATTAACGCTGCTGCTCCGCTGGAGGGGAAACAGAGACCGTTTGCACAGCTTCTGAGCTTCCTCGTCTCTTCTGTGTCCTCCGTTGCCGTGCCGACTGAAGCAGGCGCGTGTGTTTCGTTGCCGTGCCGACCGAAGCAGGCGTGTGTGTTTAGAGGGAAGCGATGGAAGTGGATGGAAGGAGGACGAGACAGAAAAGAAGGAAAGTGACTGTCGGGGGTTGAACTTTGCTTTGATGACCCTAAATAAAGGAGGGTAAAACTTCCAGCACGTCTCCTGTCTGGGTGTCGGGCTGCAGCCCGGCCGGAGCCAAGGCCCAACTGGGACTTCAGGTCCAGGATCCCTCTGACTGGGAGGTGAACTGGGTTCGCGGTGGGAATGAGCTCCAAACAAAAGGAATCCATGTCAATGGAAGCAAAATGACTTGTTATGTGTTGATGGCGCCTCACGGTCCTGGTTCTGGTGCACTGGGAACCAGAACCTTTCAAACAATGAGGATTCAGACACATTTGGGCAGAGGAGGGGGAACAGGCAACATTCCTGGAGCAGAACTCTCTCCTACTACTGATAAAAGATGATTTATCAATGCAGTGGAAAGTGTGTGTGTTTAAACTCTGGACAGAGGAATGTGTGTGTGTGTGTGTGTGTGTGTGTGTGTGTGTGTGTGTGGTGTGTGTGTGTGTGTGTGTGTGTGTGTGTGTGTGTCCTACCTGTATTTGGGGTGTGTTATGGCGTAAACGATGGGGTTGTAGATGGCCGATGATTTGGCGATCACAGCAGGAACTGAGTTCATGTAGGGCGTCAGCAGCTCGGCGTACCTGCAGGAGGCAGAAGCTGGTTAGGGTGAGGGGCGGCTGACCTGGTGCTCGTGAGGTCAGGAGGTCAGGAGCTTCATCTAGGAGCCAAGGTTCCAAAGGCCGAGCGGAGAACACGTTAGGTGAGGTTCACTACAACAGGAACTGAACTGTCTGTTAAGCTCTGAGATGATGTCAGAGGCTGCTTCAAGGCGTCTGAGCAGTTTTCTGGGGTCTGGCTAGAAGAGGTCCGGGGGGGGGGGGTCGTGGATATCGTCCTTGTCTGACTTGTGTAACATGAGTCCACCGCACAGGCCGAAGTGCCGAGATAGAGAAGAAGAAAAATCCTACACAGCCCATCAGAGTCAGCAGCCGACAGCCCTCTGGAACGCTCTGAGCACAACTGATGATGATGATGATGAAGGAGCCGCTTGATGAGGAAATGTTGAGTTTGGACACTGATGCTATCAAAACACACAGAGGACGACCTCTGACCTCCGGCCCCGCTGACCCGTCGTATAGTGTATTTTTGTGTGTGTTTCTGTGCTCTGTGCCTCCTCTCCTCTCCTCTCCTCTCCTCTCTCTCCTCTCCTCCTCCTCTCCTCTCCTCTCCTCTACTTCTCCCTCCCCTCCCCTCCCCTCCCCTCCCCTCCTCTCCTCTCCTCCTCTCCCCTCCTCTCCTCTCCTCTCCTCTCCTCTACTTCTCCCTCCCCTCCCCTCTCCTCTCCTCTCCTCTCCTCTCCTCTCCTCTCCTCTCCTCTCCTCTCCTCTCCCCCTACATGAGCCTGGTCCTGCTCCAGGTTTCTTCCTGTTAAAGGGGAGTTTTTCCTGCCCATGGGGGTCAGGCCCTGGGATTCTGGAAAGCGCCTTGAAACAATTTTGATTGTATAAGAAAAGATTGATTTGATTTGATTTGATTTGATTGATTTGATTTGATTTGATTTGATTTGATTGATTTGATTTGCAGCAACAACCTGCCCGTCTGTCCAATAAAACCAGGTTCTACTGCCACAGTCTGTCTCACACCTACCCAGCGAACGCAGTCAGGGCGGCGCAGGAATAAGGAGCCCAGGAGATAACGAACAACAGGATGACGATGAGCGCGATCTTCGCCATCTTCCACTCGCTCTTCATCTTATGCAGCCTCCTCCCAGAGTCTCTGGATCCCTCACGGTTGATCTTCGATATTGCTCTGTCGTGCAAACAGGCGCGGTTAGCAAAACGTTGCATTTCTGCGCGTTTCTCTTTGCTCGGCCGAAGGACAAACGAGCCGGTGGTTCCACCTCTGCTGGCACAGCCGCAGGTCTGCAACATTCACCTTCAGGTTGGGTGAGATGTTGGTGGAGAGCCACGAGAAAAACCCGGATCATTGATCAAAGAGACGCTTTGTCAGGATGGTGTGTTTATCAGTGTATCTGAGCGGAGAAGGTGCTGCCAGAGGCGCGCGAGGAAAGAGAGCGTGTACCAACCGTGTGGCGTGACGGATGGCCCTGAAGATGCAGCAGTAACTGAAGATGATGATGGAAAGAGGGATGAAGAAGACAAAGGTGAAGAGCAGCATCGTGTAAGAACGGACAGAAGGGGTGAAGGTCATGTAGTCCCAGGAGCAGGAAGTCATCAGGCCTTCTGGCACATACGCACCTGGGGGGAGAAAACAGGGCTCAGCTTGTTCTTCACGACAGAAATCAAGACCTGAAACCCTCCCTGCTCTTCCTTAGTGTTGGAGGTTCACGCGCCGTGTTCAGGTGGTTGTTGGACCGATTCCTGATGAGTCAG
The DNA here is from genome assembly GCF_003711565.1 of Takifugu flavidus. Lineage (NCBI taxonomy): Eukaryota > Metazoa > Chordata > Actinopteri > Tetraodontiformes > Tetraodontidae > Takifugu > Takifugu flavidus. The sequence goes on along the minus strand of NC_079520.1, from coordinate 28,320,385 downwards.
AACATGAACTGTGGTGTAGCTGTGAAGGAAACATCCTAACCCTAACCCTAACCCTAACATAACCCTAACCCTAACCCTAACATACCCTAACCCTACTCTAACTCTAATCCTAACCCTAACATAACCCTAACATAACCCTAACATAACCCTAACCCTAGCAGGAAACGTTCTGAATGAACCGGTGGAATCTTTACATTCTACATCAAATTCTGTTCTTTACATAGACATTTATCTGATTCAGATCCCCCCCCAACCCTAACCCTAACCCTAACATAACCCTAACATAACCCTAACCCTAACCCTAACCCTTCTCTAACCCTAACTCTAACCCTAACCCTAACATAACCCTAACCCTAACCCTAACCCTTCTCTAACCCTACTCTAACCCTAACCCTAACCCTATAACTAACCCTAACCCTAACATAACCCATAAGGAGTAAACTTGGTGACCCTTTGAGCTTTTGAGGAAATCCTCGACATGAACGGAATCACCAGTTTAAAAGCATCTGGAGCTGCAAACCACCGATTTAAATGATGCCTTTGATGGAACCAAGAAAGGCAACTTTGGTCTCCGTTTGATGGAAAATCTTCACCTCTGGACCACGAACGCCTGATTTGGTGCATCGGCAGGTTTGGAAGAAGCAGATGATTGACTGGGACATTAGCGACTCGTGCACGCAGGACACGAGGAAAAGCAATTTCTACTTGCACGTCTTGTTCTGCATATTTATGCTGCACACGCAGCGACTCAACACAATGACATGAATATGGAAGTGACAGAATTGATCTTCACTTTAGTAGCAGCAGAACACAGCGTGCATACTGCTGGTGCACATGGAGAGTCCTGACCCTCGCACAGAACCGCAGGAGGAACACACACATCCCTTTGATCACGCCACGTGTTGAGCTATGATGTGTCTTCTGGGACAGCTGGAGAACTTTGGAAAACAGATTCCTCAAAGGTGCTGTCAGAGCGTCTTCACCCAGCAGCTCCTGTCACTAAAGCTCGGACCCCTGTTGCCTCCAGAGCTGCCAGAACTCTTCATGACATCCTCTCAAAAAAGGGTTGGAAAGATTCCCCAGAGCTCTACTGGACTGAGATCTGGTGACTCTGGTGGAGGATCCTGGAGGACAGTCAGCTCATTGTGATGGTCCAGAAAGCTGTTAGAGGTGTTCTGACCTTGGAGACATGGTGCAGCATCCTGCTGGAGGTAGCCAGCAGGAGATGGTCCACTAGGGTCCTGAAGGGATGGAGCCAGGATGGATCCGTGCTGTGATGACGTTTACACCAAACTCTGATCGACCTCCTGAATGTTGCAGCTGAGGTCCAGACTCATCAGACCAGGAAGCATTGGGAGAGTGTGTGTGTGTGTGTGTGTGTGTGTGTGTGTGTGTGTGTGTGTGTGTGTGTGTGTGTGTGTGCGGGGGGGGCACCGTGTACCGATGCTTTCTATCATCTGAACCAGTCTGTCCTGATCTTCATCCACACAGCTGCAGCTCTCTTGGGACCATTGTCTGTAATCCCTGGAGATGGTTGTGGGTTTAACCCCCAGTGGAGCAGCAGGTTCTGACCTAGTCACTCGAGTCCCCTCTGTTCTCCATTCTGATGCTGGTTTGACCTTCAGCAGGTTGTCTTCACCACATCTACGAGCCTGAACGAGTTGCTGTCGTGTGATTGGCTGATTAGGTATTGGTGTTAACGAGCACCTGGACGGGTGGACAACAGGTCGACTGTGTCCCTGACTTATAGAAGGTCCATATCCTGGAAATGGAAGTAAAATCTTTGGTGTGAACAGTTGGTACCTGAATTATATCAACGGTGTAAAAGTGTAAATCTGAAGTGTGGAGGAGGAGCCAACGGGCAGCAGCCAATAATAATGCTCCACACACTGGATGAGCACTTTCATCGTTGTGGCCATTTAAGGAGAGCACGTTTGCTATTTTGGAATATTGGTGGTTTCTCTCCTGTCTTTGGACGTGTTAGGAACTGCAGCTGTTTCCTCTCATACTCTTAGAGTGAGTTGGTGTGAAACGACTCCGTACGTGCACGTTTAGAAACCTTTCCAATAAAAACTGGATGACCAGGTTGGTGGTGTTTATCATCCACGGACGCATGAAGATGAGAAGTAACATGAGATGTCATACTCACTCCAGCCAAAGAAGGGCGGTAAGCTCCAGCCCATTGAGTAGACCCAGGTGACGGCCAGGATGCTCAGGGCCTTCCTGCGAGACATCACTCCCAGGGAGGCAAGAGGCCTGGTGATCACCATGTAGCGGTCCACGGCAATGACCATGAGCGTCATCATGCTGCAGATGCCGAACAGCGCTCCGCAGAAGGCGTACAACTCGCAGCCTGCAGGAGGAAAGCCAGGGCAGAGAAGGTTCCAGTAGGGCCCAGCATGGAGGGTTATATCTGTCAGCAGGTCCTGCAGCTCCTTCAACAGCAGCTGGAAACACTAAAGCTCAAGTTCTAAAAGAAGTTCTAAAAGCTATACGGAGAATCGGCAACTAATCAGATTAAATGAGGCAAAGCTCTTATGGGGATTAGAGCAAACATGATTTACATCAGCAGCTCAGGGCTTCACACCAATGTTCAGGATCACCATCATCACCTCACACCAATGTTCAGGATCACCATCATCACGTCACACCAATGTTCAGGATCACCATCATCACCTCACACCAATGTTCAGGATCACCATCATCACCTCACACCAATGTTCAGGATCACCATCATCACCTCACACCAATGTTCAGGATCACCATCATCATGTCACACCAATGTTCAGGATCACCATCATCACCTCACACCAATGTTCAGGATCACCATCATCACGTCACACCAATGTTCAGGATCACCATCATCAACCTCACACCAATGTTCAGGATCACCATCATCACCTCACACCGATGTTCAGGATCACCATTATCACCTCACACCAATGTTCAGGATCACCATTATCACCTCATACCAATGTTCAGGATCACCATCATCACCTCACACCATGTTCAGGATCACCATTATCACCTCACACCAATGTTCAGGATCACCATCATCACTTCACACCAATGTTCAGGATCACCATCATCACGTCACACCAATGTTCAGGATCACCATCATCACCTCACACCAATGTTCAGGATCACCATCATCACCTCACACCAATGTTCAGGATCACCATCATCACCTCACACCAATGTTCAGGATCACCATCATCACGTCACACTCACTCAACACGATGTTCAGGATCACCATCATCACCTCACACCAATGTTCAGGATCACCATCATCACCTCACACCAATGTTCAGGATCACCATCATCACCTCACACCGATGTTCAGGATCACCATCATCACCTCACACCAATGTTCAGGATCACCATCATCACCTCACACCCATGTTCAGGATCACCATCATCACCTCACACACAAATGTTCAGGATCACCATCATCACCTCACACCAATGTTCAGGATCACCATCATCACGTCACACCAATGTTCAGGATCACCATCATCACCTCACACCAATGTTCAGGATCACCATCATCACCTCACACCAATGTTCAGGATCACCATCATCACCTCACACCAATGTTCAGGATCACCATCATCACCTCACACCAATGTTCAGGATCACCATCATCACCTCACACCAATGTTCAGGATCACCATCATCACCTCACACACAATGTTCAGGATCACCATCATCACCTCACACCAATGTTCAGGACCACCATCATCACCTCACACCAATGTTCAGGATCACCATCATCACCTCACACCGATGTTCAGGATCACCATCATCACCTCACACCAATGTTCAGGATCACCATCATCACGTCACACACAATGTTCAGGATCACCATCATCACCTCACACCCACGTTCAGGATCACCATTATCACCTCACACCGATGTTCAGGATCACCATTATCACCTCACACCGATGTTCAGGATCACCATCATCACCTCACACCAATGTTCAGGATCACCATTCACCTCACCTCACACCAACGTTCAGGATCACCATCATCACCTCACACCAATGTTCAGGATCACCATCATCATCACCCCTCACACCAATGTTCAGGATCACCATTATCACCTCACACCAACGTTCAGGATCACCATCATCACCTCACACACACACCGATGTTCAGGATCACCATTATCACCTCACACCAATGTTCAGGATCACCATCATCACCTCACACCAATGTTCAGGATCACCATCATCACGTCACACACCAATGTTCAGGATCACCATCATCACCTCACACCACAATGTTCAGGATCACCATCATCACCTCACACCAATGTTCAGGATCACCATCATCACCTCACACCAATGTTCAGGATCACCATCATCCCCTCACACCAATGTTCAGGATCACCATCATCACGTCACACCAATGTTCAGGATCACCATCATCCCCTCACACCAATGTTCAGGACCACCATCATCACCTCACACCAATGTTCAGGACCACCATCACACGTCTCACACAATGTTCAGGACCACCATCATCACCTCACACCAATGTTCAGGATCACCATCATCACCTCACACCGATGTTCAGGATCACCATCATCACCTCACACTGATGTTCAGGATCACCATCATCACCTCACACCAATGTTCAGGATCACCATCATCACCTCACACCAACGTTCAGGATCACCATCATCACCTCACACTGATGTTCAGGATCACCATCATCACCTCACACCAATGTTCAGGATCACCATCATCACCTCACACCAATGTTCAGGATCACCATCATCACGTCACACCAATGTTCAGGATCACCATTATCACGTCACACCAATGTTCAGGATCACCATCATCACCTCACACCAATGTTCAGGATCACCATCATCACCTCACACCAATGTTCAGGATCACCATCATCACGTCACACAATGTTCAGGACCACCATCATCACGTCACACCAATGTTCAGGATCACCATCATCACCTCACCACCTCACACCAATGTTCAGGATCACCATCATCACCTCACACACACACCAATGTTCAGGATCACCATCATCACCTCACACCAATGTTCAGGATCACCATCATCACGTCACACCGATGTTCAGGATCACCATCATCACCTCACACCAATGTTCAGGATCACCATCATCACACGTCACACCAATGTTCAGGATCACCATCATCACCTCACACCAATGTTCAGGATCACCATCATCACCTCACACCAATGTTCAGGATCACCATCATCACCTCACCTCACACCAATGTTCAGGATCACCATCATCCCCTCACACCAATGTTCAGGATCACCATCATCACGTCACACCAATGTTCAGGATCACCATCATCCCCTCACACCAATGTTCAGGACCACCATCATCACCTCACACCAATGTTCAGGACCACCATCATCACGTCACACCAATGTTCAGGACCACCATCATCACCTCACACCAATGTTCAGGATCACCATCATCACCTCACACCGATGTTCAGGATCACCATCATCACCTCACACTGATGTTCAGGATCACCATCATCACCTCACACCACCAATGTTCAGGATCACCATCATCACCTCACACCAACGTTCAGGATCACCATCATCACCTCACACTGATGTTCAGGATCACCATCATCACCTCACACCAATGTTCAGGATCACCATCATCACCTCACACCAATGTTCAGGATCACCATCATCACGTACACCAATGTTCAGGATCACCATCATCACGTCACACCAATGTTCAGGATCACCATCATCACCTCACACCCAATGTTCAGGATCACCATCATCACCTCACACCCAATGTTCAGGATCACCATCATCACGTCACACACCAATGTTCAGGACCACCATCATCACGTCACACCAATGTTCAGGATCACATCATCATCACCTCACACCAATGTTCAGGATCACCATCATCACCTCACACCAATGTTCAGGATCACCATCATCACCTCACACCAATGTTCAGGATCACCATCATCACGTCACACACCGATGTTCAGGATCACCATCATCACCTCACACCAATGTTCAGGATCACCATCATCACCTCACACCAATGTTCAGGATCACCATCATCACCTCACACCAATGTTCAGGATCACCATTATCACCTCACACCAAATTGCACCAAGCTCCTCTCTCAACTCCGCTCCTCTGCTGCTCGCTCACCTCTTTTATTTGGTGCATACAAGATTTACGTCCATCAGGACCTCACGATTCCTTGTTTCCGATCTACTTTTCCCATCTTTATACGACCCTCCTCGTCTTATCGAACACGGTAACCCCCAAGTGCTGGTTATATAAACAGCTCCAGCACTTGATTTAAACATTCACACATTCCTTTTCTTAAACACTCTAAATCTACTCACCATAGCATTGAACCGATAATAGTAATAACAACAATAACTCTTCTCACACTATCACCACGGCAGCAAACCTGTTGATCATGACCATTTCAGCTTGTAACCAGCAGCGGGCGGTGACCCCAACCTGGTGCATTCTGGGAGTTCCTGCTCACCGTGACCAGCGTACAGGTCACACGTGCTGTGATTGATTACGTTGAGCACGGCAGCGTTTTAACGGAGGTTTGGATGAGGGACATTAACGGGCTGTTGAGGTGTCGCGGGGATGCTGGAGCAGCTCCACTAAAGCAACCGTGTGCTTCCTTTAGTCCTAATCTGGGATCCCAGGAGACGCAGATGCTAAAATATTTATCAGCTCATCAACAATGTCCAGCAGTCCAGGTGTACAGGCACCACCTGGAGGTCAGGGTTCTGGCTGTAAATGCTGATCCTGGCTCGATGAGCATTCAGCTGTAATAAACCATAGTTGCTCTGAACACAAATGTTCTGTTAGCGACCCTTTAACCCCCCATCCACGCCCCCCCCCCCTCCCCACCCCCGATTCTTTTAAACAAATTATGAATGGGAACATCGACGACCTGATATTTTCTTAAAATTGTATTTATTTTGGCTGTTGGGTTAAAATACGTCTTGGCTACGAGATGATGGGATTTAGTTACATCGGAGCACATTCGGATCCAATTAGGCCGGACAGACGGGTCAGGATGAATAAAAACAGCCCTGGAATGAAGGAGGGATGAGAGGAAGAGAAGAGGTGAAGAGGAGCAGCACCGTCAGTGTTCTGAACGAGCGGAGCAGCACCGTGTGGTTCAGGAAGAACGCTGCAGAGCGGAGCACCGGGCGAGCGTCAGTCAGGACCGCCGTGTGTTTACGACCCGTCGTCAGGACGCTCGGACCTGCTCCACGGCTGCGGTTCTGCAGCTAATCGGGTCCAGCTTGGCTCTCAGGTCTGCCTGGAGGGGGCCACAATCCTGACTGCTCTGCTCTCTGTGTTTGGGAGGCGCCTCAGGCTCCAGGGCTTTAAAGTCCCGGTCGCACACTTACAAAATAAAACTGGGCTAAAAAAACAAACGAGTGCTTTAAAAACAGAGGAAAGTTTTTGCTTTGATTAATCAAATGGAGCGAAGGGATCAGGGATCCTGCTGACAGAATCTGATTAGCATCTTCATCTGATTAGCATCTTCATCTGATTAGCATCTCCAGCGTTTGGAGGACAGCAGAAACATCTCAGGACACGTTGCTGCTCCTCAGAGACACCGATACGACCTTCAGCACCCCCGAGGTGGACAAAAGAATGTGTCTACGGGTGGGACGGCAAATGTCTCCACCAGGGTCACGGCGCAGCTCTTTGATCGTTCAGTGTTTGATCTGCCCCCCCCCCACCCCCCGCTGTGTCTCACCCCCCAGCAGCAGCTCGGAGGATTTACCTTTCTTCCCAAAGATCCAGCGCTTGTGCATGCTGGTGAGGAAGAAGGTGGGAGTCTGCGTGAAGCACATGAGGAGGTCTGTGATGGCCAAGTTAATGATGAAGATGTTGGAGGGCGTCCGCAGGCTCCGGCTCCTGCACACACACACACCACACACGCACACACGCACGCACACACACACACACACCTGTCACTTTAGCAGGTACAGGTTGATGTGTTCACTTCCAGATGATCCAGGGTAATTTCGTAATAAAGGCATCAAGGTGAAGCAACGATACCTGCAGAAGGCGTAAATGACCAGGACGTTTCCCACCATCCCTGTGATGCCCACCACCAGGATGACCACCCCGATGGTGTAGTGAGCGTGATCCGGAACGTCCACAGTTGGGAACGGCTGTTCTGTAGCCGAGGAAGCCTAATGAGACGGAAACGGGAATGAATGATGTGTTCAGGGGTTTGACGAGAGTAGGAAATAACAGCTGCAGCGTTCAGAGGCTCCACCCACCCATCATGCATCCATCTACCCATCATCCATCCATCCATCCATCATCCATCCATCCATCCACCCATCATCCATCCATCCATCCACCATCCATCCATCCAGCCATCCATCCATCATCCACCATCATCCACCCATCATCCACCCATCAGCCATCCATCCATCCATCCACCATCCATCCATCATCCATCCATCCATCCCATCCATCCATCCATCCATCATCCATCCATCATCCATCATCCACCCATCATCCATCCATCCATCCACCATCCATCCATCCATCCATCCATCCACCCATCCATCCATCCATCCACCATCCATCCACCATCCACCATCCATCCATCCATCATCCATCCATCCATCCACCCATCATCCATCCATCCATCCACCATCCATCCACCCATCCATCCATCCATCATCCATCCATCCATCCACCATCCATCCATCCATCCATCATCCATCCATCATCCATCATCCACCCATCATCCATCCATCCATCCACCATCCATCCATCCATCCATCCATCCACCCATCATCCATCCATCCATCCATCCATCCATCCACCATCCATCCATCCATCCATCCATCCATCCATCCATCCATCCATCCATCCATCCATCCATCCATCCACCCATCATCCATCCATCCATCCATCCATCCATCCATCCATCCATCCACCTCACGTCTCCAGACGGGGACTCGTGCTGCTGATTGGTGCCTCTAGTGATGGAAATATGAAAATTGTGCCACCATGAAAATGCAACATTGTTCTGGAAGCGTCCAGTGACAAGAAAGAGATAAAGAAGCTGCTGTAAAATGTTAGCGTGCACAAAATTGCATGAGGATGCTGATGGAATGTTGCTGATCTAATAAAAGAGAGAAAGTGTGTGTAGAAGAAGAAGAAGAGCTCAGAAGTAGAGCTCAAGCCTGATTCAGGATGCTGTGTGGCAGCTCCAACGGTGGCTCCCTTCCTGGTTCCCTCGGGACGTCCACCATCACGTTTGACTCCTCTTTCCTCAGGATTTTCTCCTTGAGCGTCACAAGTTTGTGTGAACCAGACAGGTCACATGTTCCTTGGTGGACGAGAGGCTGCGTGTGAAGGTCAGATTCACACGTGTGTGTGTGTAGACTGGAGATACACGTGGACACACTCTCCGTTGCTGAGCTCGGCACCCCCGATCCTCAATCCTCCTAATTCCCAGCCTCCACGTTCCTCATGACTCTGGTCCCTTTTGTTCTCCTATTTCCTCCATCTCTTCCTGCCGTGGCTCTTCGCTGATGGACGATGATGAAGCTGAGGAGTAAGAGCACGGAAGGGCTCCTCATGGCATGCAACAATGGTCCAAGAACATCAGAACATCTGCAGAACATCCCAGGTCCTCCATCACTGGACACCAACATAAATGTTATTGTCCACGGTGCGAAGAATTTGAAAAGTGTCACTGAGAGAAATACAGATGGAGGATAAACAAGGATGATGGGATGGCCACGGGTCTGAAGAGGAGCTCTGCAGGCCTGGAGACACTCGGTCCAATTCACCACAGAGATGAACAATCATGGAGAGACTGGACGTGTTTTGAAGACTTTTCACCTCTCGAGAGGCTCCTTCAGATCTGAAGAACTGCCAGTATCTGAGGAACATCCCAGGAGGGACTTTAAATCGAACTGTTTAGGATTTGGCTTTCAGCCATAATTTTGTCGTAAAAGTCCATCAAAGCCCAAATCAGAGCAGGGACGTCAGGGAGCAGCACAACAGAATGATAGTCAGGCACCCTGGGGAGGAGAAGCTGGGGTGGACGATGGTTCCAAAAGGACGAGAGGGTAGAGTTGAAGAGGATGAGAGCATGGAAGCAGCTTCTTCTGTGGCCCAGCCTCCAGCTCCTCTGAGATCCTCAAACACCGAGATCCTCATGGCTCCTTCCTGAACTGGACGGGACCACCGAGATCCTCAGTGGCTCCTTCCTGAACTGGACGGGACCACTGAGATCCTCAATGGCTCCTTCCTGAACTGGACGGGACCCCTGAGATCCTCAATGGCTCCTTCCTGAACTGGACGGGACCCCTGAGATCCTCAATGGCTCCTTCCTGAACTGGACGGGACCCCTGAGATCCTCAATGGCTCCTTCCTGAACTGGACGGGACCACTGAGATCCTCAATGGCTCCTTCCTGAACTGGACGGGACCACTGAGATCCTCAATGGCTCCTTCCTGAACTGGACGGGACCCCTGAGATCCTCAATGGCTCCTTCCTGAACTGGAAGCAGCACTGGTTCTGAAACGTCATGAGCACAACTTTGAAACACCTGTCAGATGTTTTGTTGCCTCTTCTCAGATTCTCAACATTCCACAGACGTCCCATTAAGAAAGTTGCACGTGCACAGATGTGCACAGATGTCTGGATGATGGATGGGGGGGGGGGGGGGGGGGATTCTTCAGTTATGGCAGAGTTCAGAGATCCGTTGCTGGAGAAGCTGCATTACCAGCTCAAAATCCAGAGTGGACCCTGGAGGGGTCCCACTTCAAAGCAAAGAATCCCCCTCCCACCACACACACCACACACACACACACACACACACACACACACACACACACACACACGGAGGGAAGCACGACACCCTAAATCTGTCTACAGCCACACACCTGTATGAAGAGTACAGGTGTCCCGGCTGATTCAAGCATTAATTAAAAACCCAAAAGAAAAATAAAATATAGGACGGAACCAAGTGTGTCCACGTGACTTCACCTGTCGCTGATGGTCGTTAAACCGCCCGCGAGGAACCGCACCGACCCAACGGTTCCGTCAGCGGTTCCGTCACAGAACAATGTAGCAGCCGCGTCTTCATTCATGCCGCCACTTCCTTCCCTCCTTTCCTCCTTCCCTCCTTCCCTCCTTTCATCACCCCTCGCTTATTTTATCAATGAGCTCGTGCCTCGATAACGCAGGCGGATGTTCCCCACGCTGCTGCAGCGGTCGGGGCTCCGCTTCAGAGGGTGTCCCCCCCGCCCCTACCCCCCTCCCACCCCCCCCCCCCAAAACAAAGCAGAAGCAAAACAAAGGTGCAGAAAGTGGCGGAGCGGACACTCACGGCGGCGGTGGCGGGGGGCAGCTCCATGAGCCGGTGCGGACTGATGGGGCTGACACACCAGGGCGCCCGGGTGGTCGGGTCCGGCGCGGGGATCCCCGGTCCAATCAGCAGCCTGGAATCCATGACCGGTCCAGGTGGGCGACCGAAGCGCGAGGAAGAGCGTCTGCGACCTACAAGTTCAAGTCAGCCGTCATCATCCTCGCGCTGCTCTCATATCTGTTGGAGGTCTCAGTGGTGCCGAGTGGGAGAGGAGGTGGGAAAACCGCTGCGCCCCCCCCCTCTCCTCCCTCCCCCGCTCTCTCCCTCCCTCTCTACTCTTAGCTCCCCCTCCTCCCCCTCTCTCCCTCCCCTCTCTCACTCACTCTCTAGCTCCCCCCCCCCCTCCCCCTCTCCTCTCTCTCCCCTCTCTCTCCCTCTCACTCCCTATCTCCCCTCCCCCCTCCCCCCTCTCTCCTCTGTCTCTCCCCTCTCTCTCTCTCCTCTCTCTCCTCTTCCCCCTCTCTCTCCCCCCTCTCTCTCTCTCCTCTCTCTCCGCTTCCCCCTCTCGATCCCTCCCCCTCTCTCTCCCCCCTCTCTCTCTCCTCTTCCCCCTCTCTCTCCCCTCTCTCCTCCTCCCTCTCCCCCCCGTCTCTCCTCTCTCCCCTCTCCGTCTCAGCTCTCTCTCCTCTCTCTCCCTCCTCCTCTCTCTTCTCCTCTCATCCCCTCTCCTCCCTCCCCTCTCCCCTCTCTCCACCCTCCTCTCCTCTCATTCTCCTCTTTCCCTCTCGCTCTCTCTTCCCTCTCTCTGCCCTCCCTCTCTCTCTCCTGCTCATCCCTCCCCCTCGGTCTCCTCTCTCTCTCCTCTCTCTCTCTCCTCTCTCCCCCCCCCCTCTCCTCTCCTTGCCCCTCTCCTCCTCCTCGTCTCCTCTCTCTCTCTCTCTCTCCCTCCATCTCTCTCATCCTCATCCCGCTCTCTGCGCCCCCCATCTCGTGCTCTCTCCTCTCTCTCCTCTCTCCTCACCCTCTCTCCCCCCTCTCTTCCTCTCTCCTCGTCCGTCTATCCTCCCTCCTCTCTCCCTCCTCTCGTCCACCCGCGTCTCTCCCTCCTCTCCCCCGAGGTGTCTCTCCCGCCTCTCCCCCCCCTCTCGTCCCCCTCTCCTCTCTCTCCCCCCTCTCTCTCCTCTCCCTCCCAGCTCGTTTCTCTCTCCCCCTTCCCTCTCTCTCTCCCTTCTCAAATCTCCCAAGAGGTCTCTGTCCCACCCTCTCTCCGTCCCCTCTGTAAGTCTCTTCTGCTCACCCCCTCTCTCATTCCTCAACTCCTCTCTCTCCCTCCTCTACCCCCCTCTTATCTTTCGTCAACGGTCTCCCTGTCTTCTCCTTCTCAGTCCCGTCCCCCTCTCACGAACCCCTCTCTCACTCTCTCTCCCGGCTCCTCTCTCCCTGTCTCTACCTCTTCTCCCCTCCCTCTCCTCCCTCCTCTTTCCCCCCTCGCTCCGCTCTCTCCCCTGCTCCCTCCCCTCTCTCCCTCTCTCTCTCTCCCCCTCTCTGTCCTCTCTCCCTCTCTCTCTCTTCTCCTCTCTCCCTCTCCTCCCCCTCTCTCTCTCCTCTCTCTCCCCTCTCTCTCGTATCCGGTCTCTCCCTCTCTTCTCCCTCTCTCTCTGACTCCTCCCCCTCCCCCCTCTCTCCTCGTCTCTCGTCCTATCTCCCTCCCCCTCTCTCCCCACTCATCCCTCTCATCGTCGCTCTCTCCCCCCTCTCCTGCTCTCGTCTCCTCCGCTCATGCGTCCTCTCCTCCTCATTCCATCCCCCTCTCTCCTCCCCCGTCCTCCTCTCTCTCATCTCCCTCCCCGCTCTCGTCCCCTGCTCTCCCCCCTCTCCTCGTCAGTCTCCCTCCCCTCGACTCTCTCCCCTCATTCCTCTCTCTCCTCTCCTCTCCCCCCCACCCCCACCCTCCTATTTGACGTGCACATACTTGTGCACAGAACTTGTCTTTCCTTTGTTCTTCCCACCACACCACAGTATTTTCCCCTCTTCCTCTTCCCTGCGCTCCCAAAGCTGACGCTGTTTTGATGAATCATTTGCAGCATCTTGTCCTGGTGAAGCCCAAACACACCAAATCACACTTCTTTTCTTCTGGCCGTGTCCCATCAGAGGAATTTCAGACTTGCAGGTCACGATGCTGCTAAAGACGGATTCATGACGGAAGGATTTAGAGCTTTTTTTCCTTCCTTTCGGTGGGTTTGGACACATTCAAGGTGCCTTGAAAAGCAAAAGAAATATTTTCATGAGCATCCTGGAAACATTTTTGCAACAAATTTAAAGAACTTATTCATTAGTGATGTAATTGATGATTGAGAACAAAAGTGAGTCAAATTTCTGAACGTTATTTTCAAAACACATCATTTATTTATTATTGTCACTTTTTAAATTGATATATTTTCACGTTTAGATGCCTTGAACATCAAAACATAATCTGCAGGATGATATATGACGTACTTCCATTATAACTATATCTTTAACGCTTAATTCCTGTGAATCCTGTGAGCGAGGCAGTGACATGTTGTATGTCGGATTTTGTCCATGTGACAAACACATGAAGCTTTTAGCGACATGTGAACCAACAAATGACTGAAGATCTGCAGCCTAAACACACAACCTCGTCTGTCGACCCCCCAAACAGCCATTTATGCAACAGCATTACGCGTCTAATACTCAATAATGCTGTTTAAGACTCCAGAATGCAGCACAAATGTGCCTCCAGCCGCCCTCGCTCATAATAACTCAGCCCACATGTGCACCAACACAACCAGGACACAAACCTGGCCTTTAGGTTTGAGACTAAGGGGCATCAACAGGTTCCTGTCTGGCTTCTCAACATTTGTGTGTGTAAAATACTTTAAAAACACACACACACACACACCACACACACACACACACAAAGACACACACATGGACATGTGAGTTTGGGCTTGAAACATGCTTAAACATTTAACTTCTATCCTCTTCCCGTCTCACTGAGCTCACAAACAAACACATCCTTCCTGTATTCGGATTTTATGCGTGTGTGTGTGTGTGTGTGTGTGTGTGCATTTCTAAGCAGTTGCAAGACCTACAAAGTAACTGGTCCCATGATGGAAGGGTTCTGGCCGATATTAAGAGGATCACAATCCGAGGCCGGACTTGCACAACAGTAGCATTATATAAACAACAGCTAATACAAAGGTTGGAACAATCCCGCTGTGTGTGGCACGATGGCCTCATCCTTCCTTTGGCCGTTTTACTGAATCCTGTCTGGGTTAAGTCAGGCTCTTTCCATCACGGGAGCAGCTCAGCATTGAGAACAATTATCACATTCAAATGCGCTGACCCAGTTCCCGTTGAGGCGTTCATGTGAGCAGGTCGCTACAGATGTTTGTGTCGATGTCAGAGGCGACGGCAAACACGCCTCAAGTGAGTCAGCAGATATTTACAGTCAGCAAATTCATGTATCAAGTATCTACAGCTGGAGAGAAAACGCCTGTTTTATGAAGCTTTAAAGAAAATGCACAGATGATAACAAGCTAACCTAACCTAACCTAAACTAACATAACCTAACCTAAACTAACCTAACCGAACCTAACATAAACTAACCTAACCCAACCTAACGTAATCTAACGTAACGTAACATAACCTAACCTAACCCAACCTAACCATCCTAACCAAAACCTGTATTAAGTTTTCATTCTTGATTGCAAAATTAGGGTTCATGGGAGGAAAAATGGTGGGTAAATGCCCCCCCTCTCCCTTCTCTCTCCCTCCATTTCTCTCTCTCTCTGAGTTCTGTTCCAACCTGCTGACCTCTGACCCCACGGACCTGCTTGGTCATTAGTATAAGAAATTGTTTAGCATGTGTGACATGAACGTATGTTCTTCTCCTTTCCCCATCTGTCCATCAGCAGGAGGGGCTGCTCAAGGTTTCTTCCTGTTAAAGGGAGGTTTTCCTGCCACCGTTGCTGGCTCAGGGTCAGGTTGCGGGTTTCTGTCACGATCTTGAGATGCTGTGTAAACAAAGAGGAAGAGAACTGAACTTAAACCACGCCCACGATGACATCATAGTTCACGGAGACATGACTTCAGTCACTGTGCACGTGGCCAAACGAGACTTGAAACAACAAAGTGGTGAGTTAGTGGTGATTTCGTGGTGAATTAGTAGTG
The DNA here is from genome assembly GCF_003711565.1 of Takifugu flavidus. Classification (NCBI taxonomy): domain Eukaryota; kingdom Metazoa; phylum Chordata; class Actinopteri; order Tetraodontiformes; family Tetraodontidae; genus Takifugu; species Takifugu flavidus. The sequence goes on along the minus strand of NC_079520.1, from coordinate 28,304,818 downwards.
ATTTAGTGGTGAGTTAGTGGTGAGTTAGTAGTGATTTAGTGGTGAGTTAGTCGTGATTGAGTGGTGATTTAGTGGTGATTTAGTAGTGAGTTAGTGGTGATTTAGTGGTGAGTTAGTAGAGTTAGTGGTGAGTTAGTGGTGATTTAGTGGTGAGTTAGCAGTGATTTAGTGGTGAGTTAGTGGTGATTTAGTGGTGAGTTAGTAGTGATTTAGTGGTGAGTTAGTGGTGAGTTAGTGGTGAGTTTATAGTGGTGCGTTAGTGAGAGTTAGTGGAGAGTTAGTAGTGAGTTAGTGGTGTGTTTAGTGGTGAGTTAGTGGTGAGTTAGTGATGATTTAGTGGTGATTTAGTGGTGAATTAGTGGTGAGTTAGTGGTGATTGAGTGGTGATTGAGTGGTGAGTTAGTGGTGAGTTAGTTGTGATTTAGTGGTGATTTAGTGGTGATTGAGTGGTGATTTAGTGGTGAGTTAGTAGTGATTTAGTGGTGATTTAGTGGTGATTTAGTTGTGATTTAGTGGTGAGTTCGTGGTGATTAGTGGTGAGTTATTGGTGATTTAGTGGTGGTTCGTGGTGATTGAGTGGTAATTTAGTGGTGAGTTAGTGGTGATTTAGTGGTGAGTTAGTTGTGATTTAGTGGTTTCGATTTAAAGGTGCAGCCTTGTTTATGTCATTTATACAAGCTGCTGTCTGAAGTTCTGAACAGTGACTCAAAGATGGGCTGAATCAGGAACTTTGAGGTGCAGTTAAATGAGAAACAACATCATCATCGTGTTATCATCATCAGTATCATCATCATCTAGTTATCATCATCCTCACCATCATGTTATAGTGGGCTGAGGCACTTCCTGTCACCCACAGCAATGCAGTCCTCCACTCCTTCCACCAACAAACCAAACGTTCACACCATTCCAGGAGACCTGGAGACTCACCACCAAGTGAGCCAGCAGACAAAGGGGAGACACCTCAACCGAAACTAGGTGGACGAACCTACCAACGACCCTCCCAACGACCCTACCAACGACCCTGCCAACCCCTCCCAACGACCCTTCAACGACCCTCACCCTCGACCCTGCCAACGACCCTACCAATGACCTTACCAATGACCCTACCAACGACCCTGCCAACGACCCTCCCAACGACCCCGTCAACGACCCTGAACAACAACGACCCTGCCGACGACTCTCAGGTGACCACCCAGATCATTAGCATGTTAATGGTCCACAGGGGCTCTATCTCCCCAGCGAGTTCAGAACTGAAGAAGCCTTCTGGATGGAAGGTGAAACGTCTTCAAGAGAAGAAACCCAGTCCAGTTGACAGAGAAAACTACCTTGGAGAGACATTTATTGCTGTTGATTGGAAAAAAACTGCATTTAAAACGCACGTGCTGAGGCGGCAGTACTCTGCCTCGCCGACGGGGGGGGCACACGAGCACACAGCCTCTCGGTGCTGCTGTACGTCTGCAGCAATCTGAAAACCAGATGCTCAATGACTGTTACTGTACGTTCCATTTTGCTCCGGTAGGACACTGGAAATGGAAGATTGAAGTCATTCACTGATGGGGAGCAGCAGGTGTTGGACGCCATCGCTGCTGGAGCCCCAGCGAGAGCGGGACGCAAACCAAGAGCAATGTCTCTGGTTTTAATTCCAGAAGTAAAAGTGCTTCTTTTCTGGGTGATTCTGTACTTTCTACTATTGTTGCCAGGCAACAGGGGTGTCCGGCCCAGCCGTCTGAGTGCCATCTCCCTCTGCCCATCACATCCATTTGAAACACCAGGAGGGAAGGAAGTTTTCATCATTGTCCGTATCGGCATCAAATAGATTTTACCCAACAACCCCGTCCTGTAAGAGACTCCAAGCTGCTGTAAATACTCGTGCTCGCCATAGAAACCCGTTTACCTGCCGTATGGAGGCCACAAAGGGGCGCAGCCGCTACAGCTCAGTGGACAAAAGCAGGACGGGAAGCCCGACATCCCGTCGGAATATAAAGAGATCCTCTTGATCCAAAACGCTACACGCGTGATTTACGACGGTGGTGGGATCACGAGCACCCGCAGCAGCTCAGGTCGCCGCCTTCAGCGTCTCCTCAAGGACACACGTGTCGCCGTGTGGGTCCGACGGGCTGGTTACCGACGGCAGCGCCACATGGAGGCGAGGTCACCTGTGTCAGACAGAAACAGCGTAAAGTGGCAACACAACGCAGATCCAGTAAAAACATCATCAGCGAAGCTTTTCCGTGCGTTCTGACATTTCTGTGTGCGGTGAGAAGGAAAACTGTAATGACTATTGATTTCACAATGGTTGCCCTGGCGACACACATCCGGCGACTCACCTGTCGTTCGCCTGCGACGAGACCTTTACATTTCTACGGTCACGCTCGTTACAATGAACAGCAAACGAACAATCCTCCCAATCACTTTCCTGTCGTGCACGCTTGAATAAAGGTGTCACACCTCCTCCGTATCAGAGGTCGAGGATCAAAGGCGGAGGACCTACTTTTCAGGAGAATCAGGATAATGTGGTGTTCTTCAGCTAACCTGAGCTCGGATGCAGCTCCCATCAGCACCACCGTCAGAGGTCAGATTAAGAGGAGGGATTACCATCCCAGAGGGCAACCGGGCCGTGTTCTAGTGGCATCAGCGTTAATCCACAGCTCACCCTCCACATCTCTGCGTCCTGCCTTTAAACGCTGGTCTTTGCCTTTTCTCACATACGTCCTTCAACAATCGGATGGAATGAGTAAATTTAACTAATGTTAAACCTAATCACTCTTTTCATGCTGTGTGTCTTTTACTCTGAAGGTCAATGACGCGACCTTGACGGACGCTCTCTTTATCTGAGGAACAGAAGAAGCTGTTTTTGGTGTTAATTATCAGAATTCTTCCAATTAAGATCCTAAAGAAACATAGATGAAAGACATCTGCTGAACGAGGCTCTTTGCTCAGAGCAACCGTTGCCTGGTTGATGGGTTGCAGCTAGTCCCCAGTCAACATTCACAGGTCCAGGGGGATGGTTACACCTCCACGTTAGCTGCGCTACGCTGCACCAGTTTCTGGTTCCAGTTCACTTGTTTAGCTGAATGTGAGACACTGTTACTGTCAAATGGGGTGTAAGAACCAAGAGTGGTGAAGGAGAGATGAGGTGGGAGGATAAGGACCAGAGGAGGTGATGGTTCCTCTCCATGGTTTCCATGTTAATGACATCTGGCCCTTTTGTGTTGCCTCAGGTAATCAGCCAGCTTTAGCGGCGTTCCTTTGACCTGCTGCTCATTAACGTTGCCTGTCAGGTGCTTTTGTGTGCAGATGAGCACATCTGCCTTTGACACAAGGTTGGACGCCAAGAAAATCAGTATTTGGCTGAAAGAATCTCTTCCTCAGGTCACAGAGTCAGATGGACAAGGTGGAGTCTGCAGACTGTCCCAACACCTGCAGGTCTGATTCAAAATGGAGACCAGGTTTGATGGAGCTGGTTTGGGTTGACAGATAACGAGAGCTTTTCATTAGGTTATTTTATTTGATTGACCCATGATGGGACAGAGGCAGACGGGTGGACGTGGTCTCCTCGATGGAGGAGCCTGATGCACTACTGATGGACCGGGGCGTAAAGAAGAATATCGTCTGCATACAAGCTGAGTTTGGGATGTTTGACTGTTTGATTTCACTCTGATCGATAAGACTCAACCTCTTTGAAGCTGGAAGAGCACAAAGGAGAATCTGTTATAGACCCAATTTGACCCACAGAATCCGGAATTCTGCATTCCCAGAGTTCATCCTAACAGGAAGTGAAGAGAGGACGTGACGTGAAATCAGTCGGAAGATTAAAACATGGAGTGTGAAGGTGCTCAGATGAGTGCAAATAAAGTGGAGCTCTTTAATTAAAGATAATTATCTGCTGGCACACGAGATGTTTTCTTCTGACAGAATGTCAGTGTGATGTGTTCAGGGAGTGTGTGTGTGTGTGTGTGTGTGTGGCCAAACACACACTCACACACAAGTGTTAGCAGCCCTGGAGCTGATGAAGGATCATGGAGTTAGCGTGTTAACACATGTACACACACACACACACACACACACACATTTGACAGTGAAGTGCATCCATTAATCTCCTGCACGTCTCACCAGAGGTGATGTGTTCGCGTCCCCCTGAACCTACACAACATCTCGCTGCTTTCGTTTGCTCCTTATCTTTAAGATTGAAGGACGTCTCTTGTTAATGGAATAATAACGGAGAAGAAAGTAAAGATCGTACGATTCTTCTGATATAAAGCCGATGTTTTCCAGCCTGAACTCCTTCGGATCTCTTTTCTGCATTAACAAACTTACAATCTTGTGTGAACTTTCCAAAGACCACGTGTTCCCACTAACGCTCCATCAATGTGCTACATGACCCTAACGACCTGGTGCAGGCTGCCAGGATCCCTGCGGGAGACTGGGACTGCAAATGTTCCTGTTTTAGCCCCTGGCAGGTTCTGATGGTCCCCACAGAGGCTGTGAAATCCTCCTTCTCTTGTTTGAGCAGAAGCAGCACTTGAACGCCCCCCAACCCTCCTCCTTTCAGGCAGCAATCAGCAGCTCACATGTGGTCCAAACGACCCCCGAGTGCCGTCTGTCAGAGCGAAATCAGAATCATCCGGAATGTTTCGACAGGCGATGGCGTTCTCGTGTTAAAGCCAGTCGAGAGCGAATCGATCGACTCAGCTCCATTATGTTGAGAGCAGAAAGGTGCCGCGCGATTCCTTTGTACCGGTCTGTAAACTGGGCTCTGGGAAAAGGGCAGTGGCTGGTGTATTCACCTGGAAGGGCAACAGGTGAGCAGCTGATGGGCGCTCGTTTGCTAAAGCTACGTGACAGTGTTGTTGTCGTCCACGGTAACTGTGTAACTCACCCAGCATCTAACTGGCTAACAGAGGTGATGCTACGGCTACGATCAGGAATAACCCGATCGGTGGAGCAGGAGCCTACAGGGGTGATGGTCTCCGTGGTCTTCAGGAAGCCACCGGTGATTCTACTGGCGCTTCCCTTTCTGGCTGGCTGCTGGTGCTCGTAGGCCAGGTTGAGGTTCTGAGATCTTTGAAGGCGAACATCACGTATGAGAGGAACAAAGCTGTGGGATTAGCCACCTTCCTGCTGGAAATGATGGTCTGCCGCCTGAGTCCAGGCAGCTACAGGATGCAGCAGGTCGACCAGAAGGAGGATTTAACCCGCTGGTGTTGGGGAGGAGGACGTCTTCACAACCACGGATCCGCTGGATCCCTTCTGGAGCCCGTTGTCTGCAGGGTTCTTTTCTAATGAAGCGGCTCGCTTAAGCTACCGGATCTGGAGGGATGAAGCAGGGAGAGATGAGCGTAAGGGGAAAGAGCACGGAGACGAAGAACGATGAGGAGGAATAAGAAACGTCTACTCTTCCGGGACCTCGTGGCCACGCCAACGTTAGATCGACAGATTGAGGGTTCGTTCCCGGTCGGTTCAGCATGTGAAAGCTTCCCTCAGCACGGACAGAACACAGCTGGAAATAAAGAGCAGTTGTTCTGATGGGAATAATTGCTGTGATTACAGCTTGGTCCTCACTTCCGGGGCATTATTCGGTATTCCCGTGATGCCCCCCCCTCTATTCCCCCTCTGATGCCTCAAATCTGCCTCTCTGAACGTGACCACAGCTGAGGAGCTTCACCAAGACAAAAGCTCTCACCCCAAAAGCACAGTGCAGGCGTGTGTGTGTGAGGGTGTGTGTGTTTAAAAGTTTAGTGACATCTCACGAAGCTACAAATAGATTTGAAAAAAAACACACGAAAGAATATTTATCCAGGGGGCAGAAAGATGGAAAGAGACGTCAGGAATCACTTTTTCCTGATTTTTCCTGTTTTCCTGACTTTTTTGACCTCACACATCAAGTTACTCGGTATCGGAACAGTATCGTATCGGAATAGTATCGTATCGGAACAGTATCGGTATCGGAACAGTATCTGTATCGGAACAGTATCGGTATCGGAATAGTATCGTATCGGAACAGTATCGGTATCGGAATAGTATCGTATCGGAACAGTATCGGTATCGGAACAGTATCTGTATCGGAACAGTATCGGTATCGGAACAGTATCGTATCGGAACAGTATCGGTATCACCAGAAAACCAACTTCAGGGCTTGAAAGCTCCATCAGTGAATGAAGTGATAGATGAAATGATGAATGGGAGCCAAGTACGTGCACGTGTAGTAGACCGATGCCTTCAATGTGGTTGCTATGGCAACTATGTGGCCCGGGGTAGGTTACCCAGCAATGCTACGTCGCTGTGGGCTCAACCATCAGCTTCCTCCTCAGGTGGACGGATTTTAGTGAAGTTCCCGCTAAGAAAAGGCTGTTCTGAAGGTCAGAGTGTGCGAGAATCCAGAAGTTCTCGATTTTTGATGAAACAACTTCCCACAACAACAGCTCGTACCTCAGGACGGGTAGAAGCAGCTAAAATTAGAACACTAAATTCCACAAGAGGCCAAAGGGTTTTTACAGGGTTTCACGTCTGGGCAGCAGCAGAAACGATGCTGGGATAAAAATAACCCCAACTTTCTATTTCCCTCCTGCTCTCGTCTTCACTGGCTTCTCCACAGACGACGAGCTAATTTTAGCTCAGGATGACTCCCTCCGCGAGCGTGTCTGCCGACTCACCACACGTGAATCCTCCTGCACGTGCACCCCTCGCGTTGACGGGCAGCTCGGCGCCACACCAACGACGCGGCGCCAGCGGGAGGAAGGGCGAGCGGAGAACGGAGAGAACGGAGAGAACCCAGAGGAGAAGGGAGGATGGAAATAGACCTCAACTATATGGAGCCGATGTCCCCTAAAACAGAGGCGTAGCGTAGCGTAGCATTGTCCCGTGAGACGCCTTCATTCACAATAAATTTAACGATGTCACGCTTCTGCAGAAGCTATTTTGAGCTCAGAGAGAAACGATGAAACGGAAACAGGGAATCACACATTTTCTGGCTCCTCCGTCTGATTTCCAAAAACACACGCGTGACGAGCAGCATCCGGTTCCTGAACATGATTACCAGAATTAGCTAGGTTACGGCTGGAGGACCTAAAGACCTCCCAGCATTTAGCAGATGAGACAAGGACCCTGATCAGACCCAGACGGACCCCTGGTGTGGGGAGAGGACTGGTCCAGGACAACAGGCTCTCCACCACCTGTGCACGGCAGATGTTGAAGCACCTGCTGAAGCACCTGCTGAAGCACCTGCTGAAGCACCTGCTGTGCCCCAGTCACCTGTAGAGGCCAACAGCGGACCTCTGTCCCTGGACCGGCCCCAGCCAAGGGTTCGGGTTTTAATCTAATCCAGGGGTGAAAGGTCACCGGCCAAGCTTTGACCAACAAAAGGCAAAACGTTCCAGATGTGTCGCTCACTTAAACCGTTTCCTTTAGCTTCATTTGCTTTTCTTTACTAGCTGTGAGCTGAATGTGCTAACAATGCTAACCCACCCTGGCGCCGCTGTCCCGTAAAGCTCCAGTAAAGATTTAGATTTGTGCGCCACACTGATTCTGATTCATTATTTCCTCCCACGGTTTTGACCATCTGATTGGTCGAAACGGGTCTTTGTGGGTCCAGTCGTCCACCTTCTCTGGACGGGAGAACTTTCTCTTCTCAGACCTCTGGAAATGAGGCTCTTTCTGCTATTAAAGCAAACAGGTTTTTAATTTTGCTTCATTATCATAGCAAACAGAACCGAGCTGCACTTTGTTGCAACGGTTCTGGGTGTTTTTGCAGAGGTTCTGGTTCCTGTTTACTGAGGCTCAGAGCCTCGAGTCTCAAAACCAAATATCTCCACTTTGGTCCCGACTCAAGGAAAAGTGTTCCCCTCATCCACGGCAAACGTTGGCAGACTTTTAGAAATATTACGAGACCTGTTGTGATCTTCTCAACGAGCGTCGCCTCATTTATTAAAGAATAAAGTCAATAAAAATGTAAAATGTAAGTCCAAATTAACTTTGGGTTCACCAACAGTATTTCACCACGAGTGACTGCACAGATTCTTCTCATCTTTATTCAGGCAGACGGATTATTGCGCCACCTGGCGGTGGAAATGCTGCCTGAGATTAACTGCCTAAAATATTAACCAGATAGGATAAGACAGGTAACCAGAGCAGGTAACCAGAGCAGGTACCAGGTAACCTGTTTCCTTTACTATCACCAACCTCTTCTCAGCAGAACCACTTTTATCTTATAGAGCGAACGTTTGATTTGCTTTGATTCTTCCTTCAAAGGTTTGAAATGTTCTGTTCTTTTTTTTTTAACTCGAGTATAAAACAAGAGATTTGAACTCGCAACCTCCCACCGACACCTGAAACAAGGTTTGTCTTTAAATCAGGTTGGGAGGATGTTGGTTCCAACTTAACACCGTGTCCGTGACGTCAGTGCGGATGAACGCTCCGCGTGGCGGCTCGGCGGGTCACTGCTGCCGCCTGGTGGCGGGAGGAAGAAGTGCTGGTTCAGACAAGTTGGAGACTTTGGTTCATCTTCGAGATGGTTGCAGGAGAATGTTTGACTGGGGGAATGTAACAGTTTAACTCCTCTTTTCTGACAGAAATGCTGAACGTGCACGAGGATTTAAACGATAACTTTTAACTGGCAATCTTCAACATGAAATGACAACGCTGAGACCCAGCATGGTGGTGGCGCCCCCTGTGGGGGTGCATCGGTAATAACTTTATTGCAAAAATACAGGTTCCCTCTTTCCCCGAGCAACACCACCCCAGGACTAACACACAGTCTACACACACCCACACAGACCCGACCACCAGCGCCACCTCCCCTCCTCTCTGGCCATCGCTCACAAACACACGTTCACCCTGATGTGGCGTTCACGTTCACCCTGATGTGGCGTTCACGTTCACCCTGATGTGGCGTTCACGTTCACCCTGATGTCGCGTTCACGTTCACCCTGATGTCGCGTTCACGTTCACCCTGATGTCACGTTCACCCTGATGTCACGTTCACGTTCACCCTGATGTCACGTTCACGTTCACCCTGATGTCACGTTCACCCTGATGTCGCGTTCACGTTCACCCTGATGTGGCGTTCACGTTCACCCTGATGTCGCGTTCACGTTCACCCTGATGTGGCGTTCACGTTCACCCTGATGTCGCGTTCACGTTCACCCTGATGTCACGTTCACGTTCACCCTGATGTGGCGTTCACGTTCACCCTGATGTCGCGTTCACGTTCACCCTAATGTCATGTTCACGTTCACCCTGATGTCACGTTCACGTTCACCCTGATGTCGCGTTCACGTTCACCCTGATGTCACGTTCACCCTGATGTCACGTTCACGTTCACCCTGTCACTAATGTCACATTCACTCACTCACTCCTGCTCTCCCTCCCCAGCAGGTCGCTCTTTTTGCATCCCATCGGTTAAAAGAGCGACTTCGATGCAGAGCAGCAAAGTTCCCAGCAGCTTTAACGTCTCCTCCTCCTCCTCCTCCTCCTCATCTTCATCTCCAGGGGAGAGCGCCCGTCGCGGGGGGTGTGGCCTCCTGGCTGTCTCTGATACAGGATAGCGAGGGAGGGTTGATTTGCATAGCAGACTCATGCGCTACAATTGGCTACATTCTCCCACATCCAGAACCCGAAAAACAAGGAAACCATCAAGAAACGGAGCCAGAAGAAAAGAAAGTGGCCAACGTTCAACAGACTCTCTGAGTTCAGCGCCAACCTTTGGTTTAGTTCCAACAATCCGTCGACTTCGGCTAGATTTACATTGGCCTCTCGTATAAGGACTTAGTTATCATAGGTTTTAGAATAAAGCATAGAATATATGTACTCTGCACATGTCAGAAAGCTCCTTGGTGCTGGGTGGGGGGGGGTCGATACAACTGAGGAAGGGTTGACATCTCTGAAAATATACCTCAAATACGTCATATAAAGCACGTTGACGCTGGACACGTCGGTGAAGACGAGTCTCCTGCTCACATCCAGGCTTCAGTGGGGGGGGGGGGGGGGGGGGGGGGTAATAAGATCACCTGCAGCCTTTCAAACATCTCTGACCTCCACCCTTCACAAAGTGCACTTGTGTCATCGCTCCGCTCAGGCGAAGCGCCTCCCTGTTGCGTCTCCTTCCGCCCGTGGTTCCTGTTTCTAGTTCCTCTTTGGGAGAAAGAAAAGAGAGAGAGAGAGGGGGGAGGAAAGAAAAAAGCTTCTCTGTTTAATCTCCCGGTAGAAACGGGAGGGCCGTCAGTAGGTCAGCGAGCGTTTTAGTCTGGTTTTTGGGGGGGAGGCTCCAGCTAGACACTTTTGAAGTGCACTCCACTCCTACTGGGAATGCAGACGTGAGGAAGTATCACTGTTAAATGTACCAAGATTTGTTAATGATCATTATCAACATTCCATAAGGTCTTATTCACTAACATACAGGTTTCATACGTCAGTTTGTCTGTACAAGACGGTTGTGATGAGAGTTCCGTCTCAGGAAGGAGAAACAGGCCTGTCACTCAGGCTACGTGAGCGTCCCAGCAGGAAATGCCCTAAAGAAAGAGGAAGAGGCGTGGCTTCGTGGTGAGAGCCTCCTCCTGAGCCGAGGGTCCCGTGTGTGGGGGGGGCTTCAATGGGATCCAGAGAAGGTGTGAGCCGAGGCTCTCCAACCAGGTTGATCGCACAGAGGAACCCTCTGAGAGCCCAGGAGGGGGGCAAAGACAAGAGTCCCAGGAGGACGAGGGCCCGCTGGGGGTGAGGTTGGAGTTAGGGGTCAGAATGACTGCATAGACAAGAAGGTGAGAAGGTGAGGGGAGGCGAAGCAGGGCGCACAGCTGTGCATGTGAGCGTGCATGTGGCTGCCTTTGCATGTTCCAAAAAATACAGCGAGCAGGACGAGGATGGCGGGCCGATCCCCCAGAGCCGACCCCGGGTCCACGTAGGGGGGCTGGGCTGGAGACGGACCAGGCTGTGACGTTACTGAAGCTGTGAGGGACCGTTGGAGGACAACCTGACGCCTGTCAGACACAACCAGAAGGCCCCGGCGCCGCCCGACACCTCCTGCCAGGAGAGACAGACGGCTGACGTTAGCACTGACCCGGGCCGGGCCAGAACCTGCTGCTACAGAACACGGGTCCAGAGAGATCCACCAGAGCCCCACAACCTCTGAGGCTTGGGCAGATTTACGGGTAAAACGATCACCTGAGGCGTCCGTTCATGGATGAGTTTAAGAGGAAGTTCATGGAAGTGTAACATGAGCTAGCGTGCACGGTGGCAGGAAGGTGCACGGAGTTTAAAATGACCTCAAGGGGACAGAAAAATATGAAGTTTTGACGCGTCACATTTTTACCAGGCATAAAAACCAGCTTCGCTTACTTTGGTGCCAGATTCATCTGGTTTTACAACCCAAAGAAGATTCCCAAATTCCCAAATGGAGAGTTTGTAATTGGAGTCCGATCTGGCACCAAAGGGAGCCGAGACTGTTCCCCTTAATAAAACATCATATGAGCTCAGTGCAGTCTTTACCTGTGAAGCGGAGGAGGGAGGTGGTGATAGGAGGTGTTGGTGATGAGGAGGATGGAGGAGGTGATGGTGGTGGAGGAGCAACAGGGACTCAGAAAAGAGGAAGTAAGCAGGGAGAGGGACTGACATCAGCCTGCTTCACCTTAGAGACAGAGAGAGAGACAGATGGACACGTCCCGGATGGAAAAGCAGGACCGGAAGGAGACGAACAGCAAGAGGGGGAGAAGAGCACAGGGAACAGCAGAATGTGAAGCGACAGGACATCAGGCAAGTGCAGTTCCAGAGCGCGGCCACGAGGCGGCGGCAGAGCGCAGGAAGTCCAACTCACAAAGCTGCGGGTGGCGGTCAGACGACCGCGACGCGACGCCACCACGGTTCCGCTCAGGCTGCGTCCGATTCGCCTCGGGTTCTCCCCATCATCAGGCTCCGCCCCCAAACGGAAGTCCTGCAACGCCATTGGCTGAGGGGTTACAAAATGTCTGTCGGTGCTGGAACGCAAAGCCACGAGAGACACCTGCGAGGGATACCTGCATAGACGTTACCTTGTTGAGGTAGGCGGGGCTTCTGGTGCAGTCCGCCCCGTACGCACTCCTCTCCATGTCTGCGTTGGGGGTCTTGGAGCGAGCCTGCCCTCCCACCCTGGATATAAGCCTCTCTGATGGGCTGCAGCCTGAACACACACGGAGGAGGATGCTGCTCAAAACACTGTGTGTGTGTGTGTGTGTGTGTGTGTGTGTGTGTACCTGTCCTCCCAGCTAAGAGGCTGGCTTGATATAGGGAGTCCAGCTCAGACAGCTCTGCCTCTTCGTGGTCACAGCCGTGGCGCCCCAGGGCATGCTGGGAGCTGTAGTGACCCGGAGAGGACTGGCAGCTGAAGCTGGCGTGCTGGCCGGAGGTCTGCGTCTGGATGGGGATGCAGCGGTCTGGGGGGGTGTCGTAGGGTGTCACCACCGCGTTGGGACCGTCCAGGCTCCAGGAGGACCAGTGAGGCGTGCTGTCGGGGGGCCAGGGCGGAGCGGCCGTGGTGGACGAGTGGGGCCGGGGGGGCTGCCAGAGGGGCGTGAAAGGTTTGCTTGGCCCAGAAGATTCCACAGAAGAAGGTGGGGGAGGAGGCGAGGATGGGGGGGGAGGGTGTGTGTGAAGGGGTTCCAGGTGTGAGCCGTGCGGATCCCAGAGGCGCAGAGGAAGCGAGGGCAGGGAAATGGCCAAGTGTCTCCCCAGAGGTCTGACGCTCACCCCCCCCACCTGCAGCAGCTCGCACAGCCTCACCCCCACCCCCTCCCTACCAGCCTCACCCTCCTCCCCTCTCTTCCCTACCCCTCCGTCCTGCTCCACCTCCCGACAAGGTTCACAGGGGTGAGGGCTGCTCCGGACAAGCGCAGCTCCAGGGTGGGTGGGGTCCTGGCCCAAAGCTGAGTCCTGTCTGGGTGCGGCCTGGTCCTCCTCCTCCTCCTGACTGGGTGTCAGCAGTACTTGGACCGGGTCAGGCTGTTCACTGGAGGACAAAAGATGGGGAGGGCGTCAGTCAGTCGGCCCCCCCGAGGAAGAAAGAGCTGCTGTGACGTCAGGTGAGTTACTGCAGAGGGAAGGTCACAAACCAGGATAAACACACACACACACACACACACACCACACACACACACACGCGGGCACACACACACACACACACACACAACACACACACACACACAGACACACACACACACACACGCACACACACACACACACACACACACAGACACACACACACACACGCACACACACACACACACACACACACACACACACACACACACACGATGCAGCCTTCCTGTAGCCATGCTGCTCCGTTCCTCAGGCACCAGCTCGTCTCCTACTGACACCAGATGGAACTTTCTCAACCAAAAGACAGAAATCTGACGCAGCAGGACGGATGCGTGTTAGGGGGTCCGCAGCCACGTGCACGCTAAAGCAGCGCATGTGCAGGCTGTAACTGTACATGAACTTTAAAAGGTGGTGTGTGTGTGTGTGTGTGTGTGTGTGCGTGTGTGTGTGCGTGCAGAAGCCAACATGTGTCTCCACCCATCCCCCACACTCACTGTGCCTCAGTAATTACCCAGCAGGCTTTGCAGCAGCAAGTTATAAATCAGCCTGGTGTTGATCAATAGAGGAGAGGAGGACGGTGATAAAAGGCTGAGCTTCAGCTCCTCTTCATCTCCTCCTCTTCATCCTCCTCCTCTTCATCCTCCTCCTCTTCATCCTACTGTCCCCACACTTCAGTCACCTTTAGTTTGAATCCACTTTAACGGAGCTGCAAATTCAACAGCAACAAGTTGCTTCTTGTCAATGTTGCTGGTTCAAAGTTCTGCAGACGTCCTGCTGTTGACCAATCAGAGGACGTGAGGACGTCCCGCTTAGTTCAGGGCTGTTGACCAATCAGAGGACGTGAGGACGTCCCGCTTAGTTCAGGGCTGTTGACCAATCAGAGGACGTGAGGAGGACGTCCCGCTTAGTTCAGGGCTGTTGACCAATCAGAGGACGTGAGGACGTCCCGCTTATTTCAGGGCTGTTGACCAATCAGAGGACGTGAGGAGGAGGACGTCCTGCTTAGTTCAGGACTGTTGACCAATCAGAGGACGTGAGGACGTCCCGCTTAGTTCAGGGCTGTTGACCAATCAGAGGACGTGAGGACGTCCTGCTTATTTCAGGACCTTTGACCAATCAGAGGACGTGAGGACGTCACGCTTAGTTCAGGACTGTTGACCAATCAGAGGACGTGAGGACGTCCGCTTAGTTCAGGGCTGTTGACCAATCAGAGGACGTGAGGACGTCCCGCTTATTTCAGGGCTGTTGACCAATCAGAGGACGTGAGGACGTCCTGCTTATTTCAGGACCTTTGACCAATCAGAGGACGTGAGGACGTCCGCTTATTTCAGGACCTTTGACCAATCAGAGGACGTGAGGACGTCTTGCTTATTTCAGGGCTGTTGACCAATCAGAGGACGTGAGGACGTCCTGCTTAGTTCAGGGCTGTTGACCAATCAGAGGACGTGAGGACGTCCCGCTTAGTTCAGGGCTGTTGACCAATCAGAGGACGTGAGGACGTCCCGCTTAGTTCAGGGCTGTTGACCAATCAGAGGACGTGAGGACGTCCCGCTTAGTTCAGGGCTGTTGACCAATCAGAGGACGTGAGGACGTCCCGCTTATTTCAGGGCTGTTGACCAATCAGAGGACGTGAGGACGTCCTGCTTAGTTCAGGACTGTTGACCAATCAGAGGACGTGAGGACGTCCCGCTTAGTTCAGGGCTGTTGACCAATCAGAGGACGTGAGGACGTCCCGCTTATTTCAGGACCTTTGACCAATCAGAGGACGTGAGGACGTCCTGCTTAGTTCAGGGCTGTTGACCAATCAGGGGACGTGAGGACGTCCTGTCACCACAGCACAGATGAATGCAAAGCTCCAAAACCAAAGAGTCTTTTGATTTCAACACACTAAATCATCCATTTAATTTAAAGATTTGAAGTTGTTCACTATTGTGAGATCATCGATTTGAACTCTGTTGGTGATTATTTGTTTAGATTTGAATGAAAAATCTGCACTTTTGATTGATTGATTGCTAGATTCGGACCACCTGTCTCCATCTGGACTGACGTCAGGCTGTGTCCGACTCCACCCCCTCGTTCCCTGTTCACTACTCACTATCGTGGGTTGAGTGAACTACTCAATTTAAAGTTAGCATTCGGGCAACGGCGTCATTTACGTAAAGTGACGTCATGGTGTCGCATAATAATTACGAAGCGGTCGCCGGGAAAAGTGGCCATTCAGCGGTCATTTTATGAAGATGCGATATTTTACCCTATAATTAACTTTATATAATCAAATGAAACATTAATGTCAATAATAATACAATAATAATTACCTATTACCTAAAATAATTAGTGTCCCTTGACATTTTCAAGCCAAGACGTGATGGAACATTCTCAAGTCACATTCCGCTGAAGTGAAAACATTTAATAAAGCAATTTTTCATCAAAAAATGGATCAAAGCTACTTTTCATCTTTGTAAATATTATTTTCCTGAGATTCTGTTGCCTGGTGAGGAACAGACGATTCCGAAGAACAATTTTAAGTGAGGGGGGGGATCAGTGAAGATTGATTTTATTTATTTTTTACACATTTGTGTTGTAATATTTTAAGATGATCATATTGGACCCCTACTGAAAAAAAATCTTATTTCCAAAAATTTGAGTTCGGGTGCTCGCTTGTCCACTACTTTTCGCAGTGCATTGTGGGATACATTGAGTGCACTACATAGGGTCCAGCGATGCTCACTAACAATTCGGACACTATTTCAAAATGGCGTCCACACTATTGAGGGCACTATGTAGGGTACAGGGGGGGGTTAGGACACAGCCTCAGTTTGAATGAAGAATTCTTTTGATTGGAGTGTTTGTGGTCTTGAACGCAGCCTTCCAGCCCCAGTCGACGCTCACCTTCCACCTCCTCACGCAGCACAACTAACACAGCAGGACACACACAACCACAGGCTGCACGCGGGACAACACACAGCCCAGGAGTGCTGGACACTCCAGCAGGACACGCAGCGGACGGAGGCTCTGGCAGCACGCGTCTACGCAGAGCAGCACAGCGACAATGCAGCGAAGCGGCGAGGCACAGAGCAGCGCGGCGCCCTCTCTGTTGTGAAGGCAGAAGCTAGATTTCACTGCACTGCAACACACCCCAACCCAGGCAACAAAGAGGTGTGTGTGCTTCAAAAACACACACTCACACACACAGAAGCGAGCGCATAGGTTTGAACAACAAAACGTCTCCTGAAACATTTGGGGATATACAGCTCTGCTAGAAGCTTTAGGATGGAATTTAAAAACATTAAAGGGATCTTTCACTTTAAAAAGTGGTTCTGGACCTCCCAGCGACAACCAGCTGGAAAACAGGGAGCTTTGGCTGAGCTTTAAGGCAGAGGAGCAAACCCTGAGGCCCTTGACACCTACCCATGACCCTATCAATGACCCTACCCATGACCCTAACCCTACCCATGTTCCTACCCATGACCCTAACCCTACCCATGTTCCTACCAATGAGCCTATCAATGACCCTACCCATGTTCCTACCCATGACCCTAACCCTACCCATGTTCCTACCCATGACCCTAACCCTACCCATGTTCCTACCCATGACCCTAACCCTACCCATGTTCCTACCAATGAGCCTATCAATGACCCTACCCATGTTCCTACCCATGACCCTAACCCTACCCATGTTCCTACCAATGAGCCTATCAATGACCCTACCCATGTTCCTACCCATGACCCTAACCCTACCTATTTCCCTACCCATGACCCTAACCCTACCTATTTTCCTACCCATGACCCTAACCCTACCTATTTTCCTACCCATGACCCTAACCCTATCCATGTTCCTACCAATGAGCCTATCAATGACCCTACCAATGACCCTGCCCATGACCCTAACCCTACCCATGTTCTTACCGATGACCCTACCAATGAGCCTATCAATGGCCCTACCCATGTTCCTACCCATGACCCTAACCCTACCCATGTCCATACCCATGACCCTAACCATGTCCCTACCAATAACCCTACCCATCACCCTAACCCTACCCATGACCCTAACCATGTCCCTACCCATGACCCTACCAATGAGCCTACCAATAACCCTACCCATCACCCTAACCCTACCCATGTCCATACCATGACCCTAACCATGTCCCTACCAATGCGTCTACCAATAACCCTACCCATGACCCTAACCCTACCCATGTCCCTACCCATGACCCTACCAATGAGCCTACCAATAACCCTACCCATCACCCTAACCCTACCCATGACCCTATTAATGACCCTACCCATGATCCTATCAATGACCCTACTAATGACCCTACCCATGACCCCCTAAAGCAGGTCTTATACCTCAACCTACCACCAGGGGGCCCTGGAGATGCTTCATCTTCAACTAATGGGAGCTACTTTTGATGGTTTTAAAACATGAACAGTATTTTTGTCAGTTGCTGTTTAAAGTCGTTGTGGTTAAGACAAACCTACACCCTCACACAAGAACGCAGAACCCAACAGATTATGGGCGTTTGTGCAGAACTGACGACACAGGAGTGGGTCACACACACCCCACACACACACACACACACACACACACACACACACACACGCACACACACACACACAGGAGACACCTGAGGGTACACCACGTGAGGGGGAGGAGGAGGACAAGGACTGTGAGGTGGTTCAGAACAGGTGCTGCTGAGGAGACATGGGGGACAGTGGTGGTACCTGTGAGGCCCCTGTCGACGGGCGCTTCCTGTCTCCCGTTCCATCTCTTGCTCCTGCCTGTGCTTGAGTGGGGCCCCAGGGCTCCTCATGCACGCAGCTACAGCCAATCCGCTATGAGTGTTAGCCTCATGCAGGGGTCTGAGCACAGCTGAGGATGTTAACAGGAGAAAAGAGTGGCGGAGGGAAAGAATGAATGGGGGAGGAAAGAAGGAGAGAATGGAAGAAATACAAATGGAGGAGGGAAAAGAGAAGAGAGAAAGAGAATCGGAGTGGTTATGAAGGGGCCAGCATGCATTTGTCTGTCAGGAGATGTGTCGAGCTCCTGTTAAAGCCTGCCCCCCCCCCCCCCCCCCCCCCCCCCAGAAACCTCCAGGTTTTTCATAATCTTGGTCAAAAGTCATGGAATGCTTTGTGCTTTGATCCGTGTTTTGGTGGGAACCATCAGGAGCTGAAGCACGTCTCCAGCTCACTGTTTGAGAGGGTGTCACATCCCTCCCAAGTGCCTCAGCAGGAGGTCAGCTGGTCATTCCTGGGTCACATGACCGTGGAAACACCCTCTGCTGATGGTCACGGCCAACGTCTCATGAGTCAAGACCAGGTGGACGCATGTTTGAGGCCCTGGCGCCAAAAATTACAGAAGAAAAAGAAATTTCTTGGTGGTGAAACTTTGGGTGGCGGCACCTTTAAGGCTGTTATATAAAGTGTTCTAGAGGACGCGAGAGGAGGCCACAGAAGAGGAGCCAGGCCCATCCTGGCCGGCGTTGAGAAGAGTCTGACAGATAGAAGCAGAACAAAGGACGGGAGATGGCAGCGCTGCTGTTGGCTGGAGCGTCCTCGCAAACAGGCGGGCAGATTGTTGGACGCCTCTGTGGGGATGTTACGCAATCGCTCGGACCGCATCGTCCTTTCACCGCCACCAGGTTGTGTGTGTGTGTGGGGGGGGGGGGGGGGGGTGGGTGAATGTGTGTGTGGGAGGGAGTGAATGTGTGTGTGTGTTGTGTGTGTGTGTGGAGGGGGGGGGTGAATGTGTGTGTGTGAGAGGGAGTGGGTGTGTGTGGTGTGTGTGTGGAGGGGGGGCGTGAATGTGTGTGTGTGTGGGAGGGAGTGAATGTGGTGTGTGTGTGTGGAGGGGGGGGTGAATGTGTGTGTGTGTGGTGTGTGTGGGGGGGGCATAAATATGTAGTTCAGTTGTTGCTGAGCTGGGGTGTAAACTTGCACACTTGCTCTATCTCCACCTCTCTCTCTCTCTCAGACACACACACACACACACCACACACACACACACACACACCAAAAATATGCACAACAACACAACATTCTTTCATGAAGCTGTTTGCAGTATTTGTCGGTGATGCCGTTGGTCCCACTCTTCTGGACTGTTCTGTTAGCCATAAATGCTAACGTTAGCCATAAATGCTAACGTTAGCATGCCGACAGAGGAAAATGAAAAAAAGGGCTTCACATCTGGATTTCCAGAACAAAGCTGCAGTCCAGTCCAGCGTGTCTGTGCTGTTGGTCTGTTGACGAGGGTGAAGAGTTTTAGTCGCCGACGTTTCCATGGCAACAAAGGGCGACGCTCCAGACGCAGCAGCATTTCTCTCCACCCTCATGCTGCTTCGCTGCAGCACCACATTAAAGTTCAGCTGCGTCTGGTACGGCCCAGCTCCACCAGAGGTCTGGTCTGGGTGGTGACCCGGACCCGCGGGGGGGGCCAGGCTGCTGCATCCCATCATGTTTCAGGTCACACTTGCTGTCACCCCATCATGGAGGGGGCAGGTGTTTAGGATCCATGATCGGTGCTGCACGTCAGCACTCTGAAGTGGTGATTCTCCCACACAGTGCCGGTCAGTGAACGTCCCACAGATGGGGGGGGGGGGGAGACAGATGGGAAAGAGGACCAAGAGGAGGTCAGACAGAACCACGGACTCCGGTTGGGATCACGTCAGGAGACAATAGCCACACCCTGAACCCAGAGTGGGTCCAAAACCACCTGGAACCATCAACGACCTTTAGATCCCGGACCCCCTGAGATTAGACCGTCAAGGTCACATCAACACCTGCAGCCCCCCTGAGCGTGGCACCGTTGGACACCTACCCTGGTGCTGCAGCTGATCCAGGTCCATGAATTTGCTGGGTCTGGGGTTGAATCCCATGGCGGCCTCTCGCTCCGCCTCCCTCCGCCTCTGCTGCTCCTGCTGCCGGGCTCTCCTCGCCACCTCCTCCTGCAGCTCATCCAGCTCACTGCGCTCTGGAAGTGCACCAACACAAGTGACAGCGCCCGTCAGACCGCGGCGGCGGCGGCGGCGGGTGGACGCGCTGGGACAACAGACCTGCGCTGGTGCCGCCCCCCCAGCTCAGAGTCGGCAGCTCCTGCAGGATGGCGCCGCTGCTCTTGGACTTGGGTACCGAACGCCACGAGGGGCCCGACATCAGCACCCGCTTGTGCTGCCCCACCTCCCTGTGGACAGAGGAGCGTCCGTTGGTTCCGGGACGGGAGCGGCGGCAGAAGGTGCCTCCCCACCTGTCAGGGCTGCTGCTGTTCCTCTCACTGCTCTCGTAGCCACTCTCCATCCTCTGAATCAGACGCGGCTGCTGCTCCACCCCCCTCAGAGGTGGAGGGGCGGGGGGACCCATCGTCCGCCCACCTCCGAACGACCTGGGCTGCCCCACCAGCCCTGAGCCGGCCTCCAAGTCCCACCTGACTAACTCTCGCACACCCAGCTGAGATGCTGGAGCGGGGCCCTCTGAGGGGAAGGGGTCCTGGGCTTCTGAAGGGAGAGAGGGAGCAGGCAGAGTGTTGTAGCCCAGAGAGGAACCTCTCGGTCGAGTGAAGATGCTGTCGATGTTCAGGGCCTCTCGTCTGGGCCTCCAGGTCGGCCTGTAGCGGCTCCCAGAAGAGCTGAAGAGAGGAAGGCTTTACTGGCTGAGTGAGGAGGCAGCAGAGCAACATCAGCAGCCACCAGGTCTCCTCGCCCCCCCGTCTCCCACCTTCCTCTGTGGGACCACTTTCTCTTTGTTTTACACAGGTGCCTGACACTTTATTTTCACCTGGTGAGTTCATATCTTGCTGCTTAAGTTTTATTTAATTTATAAAACTCAACTGTTCAAAAGTCGCCTCTGTAAAACAAGTGTTTATTGACTCGCTAGCTAAGAGCAGAAATACGCTAATGCGCTAAAATAATCCTCCTTTGCAGATGAAAGGACGATCCGGAGCGCCGTACCTGGACTTGCTCTCGCTGCTGGTGCTTTCCTCCTCCCAGTGAGGCCCCCAGTCCCACCGTCACAGCCCCCGACCCCAGACGAAGAGGACGAGGACAGCGGGCGAGAGGACGAGGACGAGGAGGTGAGCGGCCGCCGGGAGGAGAGGAGGAAGACGGCCGTTTCCTTGTTACTCCGGCAGGGGAGGAGAGGAGAGGGGGGGCGGGGGGGCCCTCCACCGCTGACTCTGAAGGCAGGACGACATAAAAGGAATGTACTTCCCATTCACCCCCCAGGGAGCAACAGAACTCTGAAATCAGCAGGCGCTACCTGCGGCCGCGGACCCGCGTGGCGCGTGTGTGATGTCGTAGCCGACCACCGTGGTCTGGGAGTCACTGGAGAGGTGGCTGCCCGTGGACTGGTGGGAGGGCTCTGCTGCGGGGGGGGCCGGTGACCGGAGCTGTCGGTGGACGAGTCGGTCCGCGTGTCGCTGGATATGGACGGCTCCCGTCCTGAGAGAAGAGAGAGCTCGGTCACTCCTGCGGGGGCCATGCCGCAGCAAAGGGCCGGCCGGAGAGGGTTGAAGGTCGCCGCCGTAGCACAGTAGTGACCTTGCGAGGTCCCGGTGGAGGCGCTCCGCCGTACCTGAGTCTTCGCTGTCGTAGCGGCCCTGCTGCTGCTGCAGTGAGCCAGTTCCAGGTTGGTGCTGGAGCCGGGGTTGGGGCTCTCCTGCAGTACCACCGGTGTCCCCCGGGGGTCAGCGTAGAGCAGCAGCAGCGGCTGGTAGTGGCCTTTGATACAACGGGACACCACGTCCTTCCACTTTGGGCCGATCTGGAGGTGAAGCCAGTTGAGATGCATCATTATTGTCACAGCAAAGAGACGCCGATGCTGCTGCTGCTGCTCTGCTGCTGCTGCTGCTGCTGCTGCTGCTGTGCTGCTGTGCTGCTGCTGTGCTGAGCGTCCACGCGTCTCCCTTGGCCGTGAGACCACTGGCTACTGCTCGCTGACGGGCGCAGGTGGAAAAGACCTGAGGAAGAGCTTCTCCATCCCAGTCAAAGCTGGATTTCATCCTCTCGGATGTCGCAGCAGCACACGGAGCACAAGAGAGGGAAGCTGATCCCCTGCTGACCCAGCAGCACCTTCACTGCAGCTCAGAGCTGAAGATGCAGCAGATGCTGCACATCACCCCCCCCCCCCCCCCCCCCCGGTGCAGCATGCAGCCCCCCCAGAATGTGTCTCACCTCTTTGACGTGGGCGTCGTCGAAGTACATCCACTTGCGTATCTTGGTCTGGAAGAAGAAGGTGGAGTAGTGCTTCCCGTAGTAGCACACCATGCCCACCAAGTAGAGCTCTGCCTGGCGAGCCCTCTCCTCCGTCACACGGTAGAACAACTACAGGGGGGGAGGGGGGGGAGGAGGGAGGGAGGCGGGAGGAGAGAGAGAGGGGGAGGGAGGGAGGGAGAGAGAGGAGAGAGAGGGGGAGGGAGGGAGAGGGGAGGAGAGAGGGAGGGAGAGAGAGGAGGGAGACGAGGAGGAGAGGGGAGAGACGAGGGAGGGAGAGGACGAGAGAGGGAGAGGATTGACAGAGAGAGGGAGGGAGGAGAGAGAGAGAGGAGAAGAGGAGAGGGAGGGAGGAGAGGAGAGAGAGGCGGGGAAGAGAGAAGGGAGGGAGAGAGAGGGGAGGAGGGGGAGGGAGGGAGGGAGAGTACCAGAGGAGAGGAGAGGAGAGGGAGGGAGGGAGGGGAGGGAGGGAGAGAGGGAGGGAGGAGAGGAGGGAGGGGAGAGAAAGAGAGGGAGGGAGGGGAGAGGAGACGAGGGAGAGAGGAGAGGAGAGGAGAGGAGAGGAGAGAGAGGGAGGGAGGGAGGGGGAGCGAGAGAGGGAGAGAGAGGAGAGAGAGAGGAGAGGAGGGAGAGGGAGGCAGAGAGGGAGGGAGGGGAGGGAGGGGATAAGAGAGAGGGAGGAAGGGAGAGAGAGAGGAGGGAGAGGAGAGGGAGGGAGGGGGAGGGAGAGGAGAGAGAGAGAGGGAGGTGGAGAGAGAGGGAGGGAGAGGGAGAGGGAGGGAGGGGAGATAGGGAGGGAGGGGGAGGAGTAATGTGAATAGCAGCACATTTGTGCTCATATTTTCTGCAGCAACGAGAGACAAAAGAATTAATAAACCACATAAACTCTATGACCTGTGTGCTGCACCTGTGTCCTCTATGATCTGTGTGCTGCACCTGTGTCCTCTATGACCTGTGTGCTGCACCTGTGTACTGGGACTATACAGGGCACCTTTACGACAGTCTTAGTGAATAAAAGGGGACGTTCTCTACTCCGCTCTCGGTTACTCCTGTAAATAAATGGATCATTACTATTGATCATTGCTGCTGCAGGTGAATCAATAAAGTCCACATTTATGTCTGAGAACTCTTTCGTTTTGCTGGTAAATCCTAATGCAGCGTGTTTCACCTCTAGACTGATCGTTTCCTCCTGTCACAATAGGCTGTGAAAGGCACCGAAGGATGGAGAGAATACAGAGAAACAACAGAGGGAAGCAGGACACAGACAGTCAGGAGGCAGATGGATCCAGGACACAGACAGTCAGGAGGCAGATGGATCCAGGACACAGACAGTCAGGAGGCAGATGGATCCAGGACACAGACAGTCAGGAGGCAGATGGATCCAGGACACAGACAGTCAGGAGACAGATGGATCCAGGACACAGACAGTCAGGAGGCAGATGGATCCAGGACACAGACAGTCAGGAGGAAGATGGATCCAGGACACAGACAGTCAGGAGACAGATGGATCCAGGACACAGACAGTCAGGAGACAGATGGATCCAGGACACAGACAGTCAGGAGGCAGATGGATCAGGAGGCAGATGGATCCAGGACACAGACAGTCAGGAGGCAGATGGATCCAGGACACAGACAGTCAGGAGGCAGATGGATCCAGGACACAGACAGTCAGGAGGCAGATGGATCCAGGACACAGACAGTCAGGAGGCAGATGGATCCAGGACACAGACAGTCAGGAGACAGATGGATCCAGGACACAGACAGTCAGGAGGCAGATGGATCAGGAGACAGATGGATCCAGGACACAGACGCTCAACAAAAGCAGCAGAACGCACCTCCGATCCTCATCTACCGACTCAATTCAGCTGGTGCAAATTAGAGACGGTGGAGGACAGAGGACCATCAGCACCTTCAGAACCTTCAGAACCTTCAGAACTTTCAACACCTTCAGCACCTTCAGCACCTTCAGCACCTTCAGAACCTTCAACACCTTCAACACCATCAGCACCATCAGCACCTTCAGAACCTTCAGAACCTTCAACACCTTCAACACCATCAGCACCATCAGCACCTTCAGCACCTTCAGAACCTTCAACACCTTCAGCACCTTCAGCAACCTTCAGCACCATCAGCACCATCAGCCACCATCAGCACCATCAGCACCTTCAGAACCTTCAGCACCTTCAGAACCTTCAACACCTTCAACACCTTCAGCACCTTCAGAACCTTCAACACCTTCAGCACCTTCAGCACCATCAGCACCATCAGCACCTTCAGAACCCTCAACACCTTCAGCACCATCAGCACCTTCAGCACCTTCAGCACCTACAGAACCTTCAGCACCATCAGCACCTTCAGCACCTTCAGCACCTACAGAACCTTCAGCACCTACAGCACCTTCAGCACCTTCAGCACCATCAGCACCTTCAGCACCTTCAGCACCTACAGAACCTTCAGCACCTTCAGCACCATCAGCACCTTCAGCACCTTCAACACCTTCAGCACCTTCAGCACCTTCAGCACCTCAGCACCATCAGCACCATCAGCACTTTCAGCACCTTCAGCACCATCAGCACCATCAGCACCTTCAGCACCTTCAGAACCTTCAGCACCTACAGAACCTCAGCACCTTTAACACCTTCAGCACCTTCAGCACCTTCAGCACCTACAGAACTTCAGCACCTACAGAACCTTCAGCACCTTCAGCCCCCTCAGAACCAGAGCCCAGTTGGCTCCTCCCCTCTCCTCCGGACTGGTTCCCATCTGAAACCTCAGCCTCTATTGTCTGTCCATCTTTACTGTTGTGTTGTGTTACGTCTGTTATTGTCAGAACAGTCGGACGTCTGAATTCAGGGATTAATCCACTGAATTGGCTCCAGGCTTGGGGATTGTACGCCAGTGAAAGTCCTCACAGAGATAGCAAGATAAAGGTGTGTGTGAGGTGGTCTTACGTCTCCCAGACGCAGGCAGGTTCCCAGGCTGTGTATGACGTCCTCAGCCAGGTCCGAATGGTCCGAATCCCAGACCAGACCGATGGACACGATCTCCGGGGAGTTCATCAGCACCCGGCGGATCCGCAACACCTCCCCACAGTTACTCTGGTGGAGAGAAGGAGCGCAGGTGAGGGGGGGGGCACCATTGTGTCACGGTGTTGTGTGACCACCTCCAGAACCAGAACCACGTTCCTTCAGTCAGAACCAAACCGGATCGCTGCGTTTCCTCTCCTGGGCCTTCTGTTCAGAACTGTGTGTTCTGTATCCTTCCTTTGAGTCATGACCCACCACAGAGCCGGGGCACACACACACACACACCACGCACACACGCACACACACACTCACACACACACACACACACTCACACACACACTCACACACACCACACACCACACACACCCACTCAACACACACTCACAACACACACACACCACACTAACACCACACTCACACACACAACTCACACACACACACACACGCACACACACACTCTCACACCACACACCACACACGCACACGCACACACACACACTCACACACACCAAAACATGACACACACTCACACACACACACCTCACACACCACACACACGAACACACAATCACACACACTCACACTCACACACACACACAACACACACCTCACACACACACACACACCACACCACACACACCCACCCAACGACACAACACCACACACACACACACACACACACTACACTCACACCCACACTCACACACACACACACACCAGCGTGCTGGCAGCGGCCTGGGCAACAGCCGGAGAACACCCTGGCAGCCGTCGCCGTGCCAACCCCAACAGTCGCACAGACGCATATGCAGGGACACAGGCAGAACTCTCCCTCTGTGGGCGGCGGGCTGCCTGCCGGGGGGGCGGAGCCAGCAATGGGGACACGTGGACGCCTGGGTGGGCGCGTCCATCCCACCTGGCTCAGACGCCGGTCCTGGTGGAGCCACATGGATCCTCGGCGCTTCCTGTCACGTGCAGACATTCCTCCTCCGTCCTCCCTCCTTGGCTGCAGCTCTGCGGCGCCGGTTTACGTAGCAGTGCTGCAGCGGCGGCGGCTGCAGAGCAGCACTCCCAGCAGAGCCGCACAGCTTCAGCAGAGGCTGCGGCCCCCCAGGAGTGAGGAGAGCTGCCCACAAGCCCCTGGTGCTGTCGGGCCAAGCACGGCACCTTAAAGCTGGACACATCACCCTCACCTGCTCCGACTTGGGCTAACTCAGGCTAACACAGGCTAACTCGGGCTAACACAGGCTAACTCAGGCTAACCCAAGATAACTCAGGCCAAGCAAGGTTAACTAAGGCTAACTCAGGCCAACCCAGGCTAACTCAGGCTAACTCAGGCCAACCCAGGCTAACTCAGGCTACTCAGGCCAACCCAGGCTAACTCAGGCTACCCCAGGCTAACTCAGGACAACCCAGGCTAACTCAGGCTAACCAGGTTAACTCAGTTTAACTCAGGCCAACCCAGGCTAACTCAGGCTAACCCAGGTTAACTCAGTTTAACTCAGGCCAACCCAGGCTAACTCATGCTAACCCAGGTTAACTCAGTTTAACTCAGGCCAACCCAGGCTAACTCAGGCTAACCCAGGTTATCTCAGTTTAACTCAGGCCAACCCAGGCTAACTCAGGCCAACCCAGGCTAACTCAGGCTAACCCAGGCTAACTCAGGCTAACCCAGGCTAACTCAGGCAAAAGGAAATGAAAGCAGCTCTTTAAGTGATAATAGAGAACATCATACTGTCAGTATCAGATCCATCCATCGTGTGTGTGTGTGTGTGTGTGTGTGTGTGTGAGTGTGTGCGTGTGGTGGGGGTGTGGGTGGGTGTTGTGAAGGGTGTGTTGTGTGTGAGTGGGTGTGGTAGGTGTGTGTGTGTGTGTGTGAGGTGTGTGTGTGTGTGTGTGGTATGTGTGTGTGTTGAGTGTGTGAGTGTGTGTGTGTTGTGTGTGGGTGTGTTGTTGTGAGAATGTGGGTGTGTGTGTGTGAATGTGTGTGTAAATGTGTGTGTGTGTGCATGTGTGTGTGTGTGTGAGTGCGTGAGTGAAGTGTGTGTGGGTGTTGTGTGAGTGTGTGTGTGTGTGCGTGTGTGTGTGTGTGTGTGTTGTGTAAGTGTGTGTGAGTGAGTGAGTGTGTGTGTGGTGTGTGTGTGTGTGAGTGTGTGGGTGTGTGTCCGTGTTGTGTTGTGTGTGTGTGTGTGTGTGGGTGTGTTGTTGTGTGTTGTGTGTGGGTGTGGTGTGTGTGTGGTGTGTGTGGGCCTGCTCTCACCGGGCAGTTGCGCAGGTCTCCAACATTGCTGGCGTTGCGGAGCAGCTCTCCAAACATGTCCGGGGTGGGTTTCTCTCTACACTCCAGCATCTTCACAGCCTGGTTACTGCAGCACCACACACACAGACACACACACACACACACACACACACACACCAATCAGTACAGCACCCTTGTGCACGTGTATTTCCCCCTTCCTGCTGTTTAATTATCATTTTAAGTGTTTTTGTCTTATTTTCTGCACGTTAAGGTTCTTTAATTTCCTGAAACTCACATAAATCTGATGATTTGATTCATCACTCTGCAGCTCCTGGTCAAGAGCTGCTGCAGCCTGAGATTACAAACCTTCCAGTTAGCCTGGCTTCGTTAGCGTCACATCAACTCGCCAGATAAATGAGGACCAAACGGCCCGAATCCGACTTGTTGAGCCGAGGAGACGAAAGCAGTTTGGTTGATTTTCATCTCCGGTCGGCCTCTGATTATCATGCTCCTGTTATCAGCCCGGCAAACATTGGGCTCCATTAAGGGTAAAAATAGCCTGGCAGCGCCAACAGGCACACACACACACACACACACACACACCCACACCACACACACGCACACACTCACACACACACGCACCACACACACACAACACACACACACACAGCGGGTGTATTTGTACCTCTGCCCCCATTCATCCCTCCATTTCCTCTGCCCTGTTCCATTTCCGACAGGGATGTGGAGTATTCCATCCTCTTATTTCCTTCCCTTTTCCGACCTGCTGTTCCACTTATGGATTACCCCCCCCCCCCCGCCCCCCGCCCCCCTCCCGCTGCTGAATCAAACAGCTTCCCTAGTTTCCATTGACTAAGATCAGGCACATCAGCTGTGTACGTGCACTGTACCTGAACGTGCACCTGCTCCTAGTGGTGCATTCACGTGCGCGTGTGCAACACAGTGTGTGCTTGTGTTTGTGCAGCTCAGTGATCAGCAGGGGCCCGTGCAGAGAAGAAGAGGCCCCGCTGTCCCTCCCTTTCCTGCCACCCTGCCTCAGCATGCTGCCAGGTCTACTGCAGTGTGTGTGTGTGTGTGTGTGGGTGTGTGTGTGTGTGTGTGTGTGGGTGTGTGTGGTGTGTGTGTGTGTGTGTGTGTGTGTGTCTGGTCTTACCACAGCGATGTAGTTGAGATGTAATGAACCATCTGAATGAAGGGCAAGGGGTCCGACGTGGCTCCGCAGCTGTTACACACACACTGCAAACACAAACACACCGTCTGATTCCGTCCCGCCCTGTGAACGACCCACGCGGCGGCGGCGGCGGCGGCGGTGGCGGCGGCGGGGGCGGCGGCGCTCTCCTACCTGCTCGAACAGCGTCATGGCGAACTTCTGGTGCGGTATGCAGTGTTTGGCGGTGCAGATGTCCTCTCTGGTCTCTGCACTGATGTGGAAGTGGATCCGCATCAGGAGATTCTCCTGAGCAACAGCGAAGAGTCAGACATCAATTCTGCGCCGGTTAACAAAGCAGCGTGTTGACACGGGAGACGGCGTGGGCGTGTGTGTCCCGGCGTTCCGCCCCGTCCAGGCTCCCGGTGTTAATCTGAGCGTGGGAGCAGCATCTATATTTCATAAGATTCCCTGACTGAACACATTTACGACCAATCGATCAGACGGGGCCTTGTGCACACACAAGCACACACACTGTTACTGTGGAGGGCTGAAAGGAAGAAAAGAGCCAGAAAATGAGAGAAATGTGTGGAAGAAGAAAGGGAAAAGAGGAGGAGGAGGAAGAAGAGGAAGAGGAAGAAATCCTTCGGAACTACAGTCAAGGAGAAACATTTCAGCTTTAAGATGAAGGATTCTGGAAACAAGCTGGTGCCTCTGAATGGTTCCAGGCCTGTATGTGTGTGTGTGTGTGTGGTGTGGTGTGTGTGTGTGTGTGTGGTGTGTGTGCGTGCGTGCGTGCGTGCGTGTGTGTGTGTGTGTTGTGTGTGTGTGTGTGTGTGTGTGTGTGTGTGTGTGTGTGTGTGAGAGACTCACGAAGCATTCGGCTGCATCATCCATGATCCCCAGCTGAAATCGTTGTTCGTCTTGGAAAGTTTTAGCCAGGGCGCTCCGCAGTGCGTCCGACGGCAACACACGCTCACTACTGAACTGGAACTGAGCGAAGATACTCTACACACACACACACACACACACACACACACGCACACACACACACACACCACGAGGGGACTTTAGTATTCCATGATAACCAACTGTGGTAAATTATAGAAGCACCAGGCCGGCTTTGACCCGGGTTAAACCCTGGTTAGGCCCACTCATACCCCCCAGGACAGGTTATTTATACCCCCTGCAGATTTGAGTGATTTACACAACAGTGAGTTAACTTAGAGAAGGACAACTGACTTAGACACAGACGTTTATTAGGTCAACCAGGAAATAACCGTCAGTAATTACGAGCACGTCCCCACAACAGCATTAAAACATGTGGCTGGAACACCATCTTCACTTGACTGTTCATAATGTGATCAAGTTCAGAGCAGCAACAGATCCCGGGGGGGGGGTAGTTCCAACGCTGCTCTCTGCTCTGGGACCTGGGCAGGGTCAGGCTGGTTCCTGTTAGCTGCTGCAGGTTGGGTGGATCCGAACCTGAGCAGCAGCCCTGCAGACGTCTGAGGAGAGGAGGATGAAAGCTGCTGCAAACTGCCCACGGACAAAGATGACCTCGTTTCTTCTTTTTGTTTGTGGGAAGAATTCTCAGCAAACCCACACGAGGCTGTTTGTGACCAGCAGAGACGGAAAGGATGGGAGCAGAGTGACAGGATCAGCGGAAGGTCACGGGATCAGCGGAAGGTCACGGGATCAGCCGAAGGTCACGGGATCAGCGGAAGGTCACGGGATCAGCAGAAGGTCACGAGATCAGCGGAAGGTCACAGGATCAGCAGAAGGTCACAGGATCAGCAGAAGGTCACGGGATCAGCGGAAGGTCACGGGATCAGCGGAAGGTCACAGGAACCCTCAGAACATCCCAGATCTGCCGCTCCAGCAGACGTCGGCCTTCTCTCACCTGTTCCAGCATCAGGTTGGAGCTGTTTCAGCTTCCCTCTTTTAGGAACAGCTGGAATTGAGCTAAACCTTCAGGTTGCTAATATTGGGGGTGGGGGGGGGGGGGGGGGAGGGCAACACTGCTGTTAATAATCACGACAATCTGAAAGAGCAACACTTGTGTCACAAAAGCGATAAAAACCTGACACACAATGCTCAGCTAAACACCTGCATGTGTGTGTGCGTGCATGTGCGTGGGGGGGGGGGTCGTTGACTGCAGCAATGCACCAAGGAGAATGGAGGGGGAATCTACCCGACAGTGGGGGGGGGCAGACTGGGGAAGAGAGAGTGTGTACATGAGTCTAATGCATGTGCACGTGCTCATGCATGTGTGTAGGGACATTATACATCTCTCACACTCATCTCCCGCCTCTGCTTCCTCCCACGTGTGTTTGTGTGTGTGTGTGTGTATGTGTGTTTTTGTGTGTGGTGTGTGTGTGTGTGTGTGAGAGTCATTCAGCGGAAGGTGAATCTGACAGGAACAAGGGGGCAACACTGTGGTCTCACATCCCCACAGGTGATGCACACTCACAAGGTTGTTGTGAGTGTGCATCACCTCGAGGTGCATATGTGTAGCATCACACCAGATGAAACTGACAATAAGATTTGTGTGTGTTTGCGTGTGTGAGTGTGTGTATCCTCCCAGCGCGGGCTTTGCACACTCAGCGCTTTCAGTCAGCCAATTAATTACAGAGAAGCACTGAAGAAAAAGAGTCTGCAGAACACACACACACGTACACACGTACACATACACACAGAACTCCTCTGCACATAACACCACACCTCCCATCTCAGAGAGGCATATTTGTCATCAGTGACGCAACAAATGGCTGAAACTAAGCTGCATGAAGCTTGTTCGCTATGAGGCCTCAACAAATATTATAGATCTGTAGAGGTCTGTTCTGCAGCCACTGGAACGCAACAGTCGCTCATCACGTGCAGCAGGACACAACAGTCGCTCATCACGTGCAGCAGGACACAACAGTCGCTTATCACTTAGCAGGACACAACAGTCGCTCATCACGTGCAACAGGACACAACAGTTGCTCATCACGTGCAACAGGACACAACAGTCGCTCATCACGATCAGCAGGACACAACAGTCGCTCATCACGTGCAGCAGGACACAACAGTCGCTCATCACGATCAGCAGGACACAACAGTCGCTCATCACGTGCAGCAGGACACAACAGTCGCTCATCAGGTGCAGCAGGACACAACAGTCGCTCATCACATGTAGCAGGACACAACAGTCGCTCATCACGTGCAGCAGGACACAACAGTCGCTCATCACGTGCAGCAGGACACAACAGTCGCTCATCACGATCAGCAGGACACAACAGTCGCTCATCACGTGCAGCAGGACACAACAGTCGCTCATCCGATCAGCAGGACACAACAGTCGCTCATCACGTGCAGCAGGACACAACAGTCGCTCATCACGTGCAGCAGGACACAACAGTCGCTCATCACGTGCAGCAGTACACAACAGTCGCTCATCACGTGCAACAGGACACAACAGTCGCTCATCACGTGCAGCAGGACACAACAGTCGCTCATCACGATCAGCAGGACACAACAGTCGCTCATCACGTGCAGCAGGACACAACAGTCGCTCATCCGATCAGCAGGACACAACAGTCGCTCATCACGTGCAGCAGGACACAACAGTCGCTCATCACGTGCAGCAGGACACAACAGTCGCTCATCACGTGCAGCAGTACACAACAGTCGCTCATCACGTGCAACAGGACACAACAGTCGCTCATCACGTGCAACAGGACACAACAGTCGCTCATCACGTGTAGCAGACACAACAGTCGCTCATCACGATCAGCAGGACACAACAGTCGCTCATCACATGTAGCAGGACACAACAGTCGCTCATCACGATCAGCAGGACACACAGTCGCTCATCACGTGCAGCAGGACACAACAGTCGCTCATCACGTGCAGACACCCAAACAGTCGCTCATCACGTGCAGCGGACACAACACAGTCGCTCATCACGTGTAGAGCGGACACAACAGTCGCTCATCACGTGCAGCAGGACACAACAGTCGCTCATCACGATCAGCAGGACACAACAGTCGCTCATCACGATCAGCAGGACACAACAGTCGCTCATCACGTGCAGCAGGACACAACAGTCGCTCATCACGTGCAGCAGGACACAACAGTCGCTCATCACGATCAGCAGGACACAACAGTCGCTCATCACGTGCAGCAGGACACAACAGTCGCTCATCACGATCAGCAGGACAAACAGTCGCTCATCATTTGCAGCAGGACACAACAGTCGCTCATCACGTGCAGCAGGACACAACAGTCGCTCATCACGTGCAGCAGGACACAACAGTCGCTCATCACGTGCAGCAGGACACAACAGTCGCTCATCACATCAGCATGACACAACAGTCGCTCATCACGTGCAGCAGGACACAACAGTCGCTCATCACGTGCAGCAGGACACACAGTCGCTCATCACGGCAGCAGGACACAACAGTCGCTCATCACGGTCAGCAGGACACACACAGTCGCTCATCACGTGCAGCAAGACACAACAGTCGCTCATCACGTGCAGCAGGACACAACAGTCGCTCATCACGATCAGCAGGAACCAACAGTCGCTCATCATGTGCAGCAAGACACAACAGTCGCTCATCACGATCAGCAGGACACAACAGTCGCTCATCATTTGCAGCAGACACAACAGTCGCTCATCACGTGCAGCAGGACACAACAGTCGCTCATCACGATCAGCAGGACACAACAGTCGCTCATCACGTGCAACAGGACACAACAGTCGCTCATCACGTGTAGCAGGACACAACAGTCGCTCATCACGTGCAGCAGACACAACAGTCGCTCATCACGTGCAGCAGGACACAACAGTCGCTCATCACGTGCACAGGACACAACAGTCGCTCATCACGTGCAACAGGACACAACAGTCGCTCATCACGATCAGCAGGACACAACAGTCGCTCATCAAGTGCAGCAGGACACAACAGTCGCTCATCACGATCAGCAGGACAAACAGTCGCTCATCACGATCAGCAGGACACACAGTCGCTCATCATTTGCAGCAGGACACAACAGTCGCTCATCATTTGCAGCAGGACACAACAGTCGCTCATCATTTGCAGCAGGACACACAGTCGCTCATCACGTGCAGCAGGACACAACAGTCGCTCATCACGATCAGCAGGACACAACAGTCGCTCATCACACGTGCAGCAGGACACACACATCGCTCATCAAGTGCAGCAGGACACAACAGTCGCTCATCACGATCAGCAGGACACAACAGTCGCTCATCACGTGCAGCAGGACACAACAGTCGCTCATCACGATCAGCAGGACACAACAGTCGCTCATCACGATCAGCAGACACAACAGTCGCTCATCACGATCAGCAGGACACAACAGTCGCTCATCAAGTGCAGCAGGACACAACAGTCGCTCATCACATCAGCAGGACACAACAGTCACTCATCACGATCAGCAGGACACAACAGTCGCTCATCACGTGCAGCAGGACAAACAGTCCTCATCACGTGTAGCAGGACACAACAGTCGCTCATCACGTGCAGCAAGACACAACAGTCGCTCATCACGTGCAGCAGGACACAACAGTCGCTCATCACGGCAGCAGGACACAACAGTCGCTCATCACGATCAGCAGGACACAACAGTCGCTCATCAAGTGCAGCAGGACACAACAGTCGTCATCACGATCAGCAGGACACACAGTCGCTCATCACGATCAGCAGGACACAACAGTCGCTCATCACGTGCAGCAGGACACAACAGTCGCTCATCACATGTAGCAGGACACAACAGTCGCTCATCACGTGCAGCAGGACACACATCGCTCATCACGTGCAACAGGACACAACAGTCGCTCATCACGTGCAGCAGGACACAACAGTCGCTATCACGTGCAACAGGACACAACAGTCGCTCATCACGTGCAACAGGACACAACAGTCGCTCATCACGTGCAGCAGGACACAACAGTCGCTCATCACGTGCAGCAGGACACAACAGTCGCTCATCACGTGCAGCAGGACACAACAGTCGCTCATCACGTGTAGCAGGGCACAACAGTCGCTCATCACGATCAGCAGGACCAACAGTCGCTCATCACGTGCAGCAGGACACAACAGTCGCTCATCACGTGCAGCAGGACACAACAGTCGCTCATCACGATCAGCAGGACACAACAGTCGCTCATCACGATCAGCAGGACACAACAGTCGCTCATCATTTGCAGCAGGACACAACAGTCGCTCCACATCACGTGCAGCAGGACACAACAGTCGCTCATCACGTGCAGCAGGACACAACAGTCGCTCATATTTGCAGCAGGACACAACAGTCGCTCATCACGTGCAGCAGGACACAACAGTCGCTCATCACGATCAGCAGGACCACAACAGTCGCTCATCACGTGCAGCAGGACACAACAGTCGCTCATCAAGTGCAGCAGGACACAACAGTCGCTCATCACGATCAGCAGGACACACAGTCGCTCATCACGTGCAGCAGGACACAACAGTCGCTCATCACGTGCAGCATGACACAACAGTCCGCTCATCAAGTGCAGCAGGAACACAACAGTCGCTCATCACGATCACAGGACACAACAGTCGCTCATCACGATCAGCAGGACACAACAGCTTCATCATTTGCAGCAGGACACAACAGTCGCTCATCACGATCAGCAGGACACAACATCGCTCATCACGTGCAGCAAGACACAACAGTCGCTCATCATTTGCAGCAGGACACAACAGTCGCTCATCACGTGCAGCAAGACACAAATCGCTCATCATTTGCAGCAGGACACAACAGTCGCTCATCACGATCAGCAGGACACAACAGTCGCTCATCACGTGCAGCAAGACACAACAGTCGCTCATCACATGTAGCAGGACACAACAGTCGCTCATCACGAGGCTTATAATCAGGGAAAAGGATGAAGGAGACAACAGAAATTGTTTGTACCAGCAGCCGTTTCCAAACTACAGCTACATTTTAAACCACTGCCTGTTTATTTGTGTGACGTATTTCCTGTTCAAATGTTTGCTAAATGCTGCAGTCGTATCGGTGCAGCTGCTTCCTTTTGTGAGCTACTGAGACCAGGCGTAGCGGAACGCTGTTGCGCAACCATCTGCAAGTGTCTCCCTGCTGTTCCTGTGAGGACGGAGGTGTCTCCTCCTGCAGGTTCACGTGGGACCCTTTTGTCCGTGACCCCTTGACCTCTGGGCCACCCTGACCTCTGGGCCACCCCTGACCTCTGGGGCACCCATGACCTCTGGTGCACCCCTGACCTCTGGGCCACCCATGACCTCTGGGCCACCCCTGACCTCTGGTGCAGCCCTGACCTCTGGAGCAGCCATGACCTCTGGAGCACCCCTGACCTCTGGAGCACCCCTGACCTCTGGGGCACCCCTGACCTCTGGTGCACCCCTGACCTCTGGGGCCCCCCTGACCTCTGGGCCACCCCTGACCTCTGGGCCACCCCTGTCCTCTGGTGCACCCCTGACCTCTGGGCCACCCCTGACCTCTGGGCCACCCCTGACCTCTGGGGCACCCCTGACCTCTGGGCCACCCCTGACCTCTGGGCCACCCCTGACCTCTGGGGCACCCCTGACCTCTGGGCCACCCCTGACCTCTGGGGCACCCCTGACCTCTGGGCCACCCTGACCTCTGGGCCACCCCTGACCTCTGGGGCAGCCGTGACCTCTGGGCCACCCCTGACCTCTGGGCCACCCCTGACCTCTGGGCCACCCCTGACCTCTGGGGCAGCAGGTTTTACCTTCAGAGCGCAGAAGATGCAGGAGTCCTCCATGCACTTGTGGGTGGTCAGCTGTCGGAAGCTTCTGCGGAAGATGTCGAGGTGCCACAAGACCTGAGACACAGGAGAAAAAGGGATTCTTTAAAATCAGTTCTGCTTGAAACGTTTCGACTTTTGTGCCAAGAAGAGCGAGCGAGTGAGCTGGAGGGAACTCCTCCGACCACCCTCGCCGGGGTTTCAGCCATTTTGGGCTGATTGTTGTGTTTCCCAGCAGCTCCATGTGTGTGTGTGTTTCCTTTGCTTTGTGTGTTTTCACCAACAAAAGCACGAAAGGGACGGAAACAGAACTCACGGAGGAAAAAAGAGGAAAGACAAAAGAGGGAGCGAGAGGGAGGGAGAGAGAGAGGGAGAGAGGGAGGGAGAGAGGGGGAGGAGAGAGGGAGGGAGAGGGAGAGAGGGAGAGAGGGAGAGGGAGACCCCTTCAAGTCCTCCCCTGCCTCCATCTCCAGTGTATAATTAGAGGACGGCTGTTTATTCGGAGTGTTGAAGGAGAATATTGACACTCCACCGTCCCTGCGGCTGCACCCGCACAGCAACACACACACACACACCACACACCACACACACACACACACACACACACACCACACACACACACGCACATAGGTAGCCGCACACGTGTGCAAGGAAAGACCACGATGATGGAGAGATCAGAGGATGACAGGGTGTGTGTGTGTCTGTGTGTGTGTCTGTGTGTGTGTGCCCAGTTTATTTGGTCATGATGAATTTGGCTCAGCTCACTGCTGCAGCCACTAGGACGACACACTCCTCTTTTCATCCATCCATCCATCATCCATCCATCATCCATCCATCATCCATCATCCAGCAGCCAGCCAGCCATCAGCCCCAGCCAGCCAGCCATCCATCCATCCAGCCATCACCCATCCAACCATCCATCCATCCATCCATCCATCCATCCATCCAGCCACCAGTCCATCCATCAGCCATCCATCAGCCATCCATCCATCCATCCATCCACCAGCACCCAGCCACCATCCATCCATCCATCCATCCAGCCATCCATCCATCCATCCATCCATCCATCCATCCATCCATCCATCACCCATCCATCCATCCATCACCCACCATCCATCATCCATCCATCCATCATCATCCATCCATCCATCCATCCATCCATCCATCCATCCATCCATCATCATCCATCCATCCATCCATCCATCCATCCATCATCCATCCATCCATCCATCCATCCATCACCCATCCATCCATCCATCCACCCACCCATCCATCCATCCATCCATCCTTCTCTCGTTAGCCGCTCCTCTTTTCTTTCATTTCAACTCTCTTTCTCACCAAATTCTCCTTCGCAAAAACACAATTTTCCTCTCGTTTGACTCGTTAACAAAAAATCACCCTATTTTCATGTGTACTTCTGCACATTTTGATCTAGTTCTTAATTTATTTGAAGGAATTGAAGGAAAAAGACACGAACCCTGAGTGCTGCCCCCTGCTGTTCCAGGCGTGTCCCTGCAGCTGTAGCTCATGGTGGTCACTAAACCAGATGTTTGTGCGTCTACCTGCTGCATCAAGACGTCCAGAAGCGTCTCCTTGTTGATCCTAAAGGATCTTTGCTTGTATTTCTGAATTTATGGTATATTAACAGACACAAACGCCGCCCGCTGACCCGTCCTGATGGCGGAAATGTCTTGAAAATTCCCAAACCGGCTGCAGAACTGAGCAGAATAAACAGTCGTGGATGGAGCAAAACTGCAGGATCAACATCCTCGTGTTCCAGATGCCAGCAGCTGGCAGCGCTTGTGCAGCAAAGCCCCACGTTAGCCTCCACTTAGCCCCAACGTTCTTAATCCTATCAGCTTTTGCTGCTCTGCTTTCCTTATTTTGGACGGCAAACAGCACCTAGCAGCCACGGACAGCTGCAGCTCCTGGATGATCCCGGCGCTGCAGTTTGGACCCAAGCGGCCGCTTGACAACCATCATCTGAGCAGAGCAGCAGCTCCGCTCCTCTAATGTAGGTGATGATGCAGAGCAGCCAATCAGGCCTCTCCCTGTTCGCTGTGTGGCCCCGACTCCTGGAAACCACTTTTCCTTGGGCTCCAGCGTGGCTGTGATTGCAG
Source organism: Takifugu flavidus (assembly GCF_003711565.1). Classification (NCBI taxonomy): domain Eukaryota; kingdom Metazoa; phylum Chordata; class Actinopteri; order Tetraodontiformes; family Tetraodontidae; genus Takifugu; species Takifugu flavidus. The sequence goes on along the minus strand of NC_079520.1, from coordinate 28,266,226 downwards.
ACATAATCAGCGTCTTCGCGTTGTTTTTAATTAATTCCCTGATCCATATTTGCACTGATGGAAGCGTCGTGCTGCTGTGGACCAGCGCTCGTGTACTTGATTATTTTAATTGAAAGGCCGACGTGCAGAGAGGAGGGAGCTGCACCGCCGCTTTAACACGCTCCCCTCGTCACGCCACCCTCTCCGCTCACTCCCGTCACACAACTCCACTTCCAGAGGCTCACAATGACCACACAGCGTGAAGGACCCTGGATGAAGGGCGTCCGGGGTCCTCCTGAGGACAAATGTTGAAGCTTTCACCAACATAAATGAAATAAACTAAAATACGAACGATATCATTTTCCACAGAATGAAGCTCCTGGAAAATTAAGAACTAAAGTGAATCAACGTACACACACTCCCTGTGCGTGTGTGTGTGTGTGTGTGTGTGTGTGTGTGTGTGTGTGTCCTTGAATTGGCCCACTCTGCTGTGCTCAAACCTCCTCTCCTGCCTTTGTTGAGGAATTTTCTTTCTTTTCCCCAGAAACTTTCTGCCCTTCACGTCCTCTTTTCCTCCCTCCTTCCCTCCTTCCCTCCTCCCTCCTTCCCTCCTTCCCTCCTCCCCCCTACCTGCTTTGACTCCTTCTGCGACGACGTCCCCTCAGCGCTCTTGATTTGTTTTTCACTTCTTTTTCGTCTCCTTCACAAACTTCCCTCCTTCTCATCCGTCTCATCACCCTCCCAACTCCCCAATCCTCAACCCCCCCCTCTCAAGAGGCATTTGTGTGTTTTTGTGCCAGCTGGAACCGGTGTGTGTGTGTGTGTGTGTGTGTGTGTGTGTGTGTGCAGACAGGATGTCCACAGTGAAGCCAGACTGACTGTGGTGCCAAAACCCACCAGAACACGTAAACACCTCTTAATATGGCTCTAATCTCATCTCTGCGCTTAAATATCAATTTAGTGTCGTCAGGATGGGGGGGGGGGGGAGGATGGGGGGGGTCACTACTTTAACCACTTCATAACACAATGACAAATGCAGGTGTAATGAACCCTGCACATCTGTCCAGACATCATTAAACATCTGTCCCTGCATCATCATCAGCCCTGATTAATTGAGTCACCAGATTTTGGATTAAAAGAATTAAAACATCAAAAACCTTCAAAGGTAGAAAAACGTTGCTGCTCGGTCAGAATTTAGGGTGATCGACGGGAGGAGCTTGAAGAATCTTTTACGTTATTAAACCCGTTTTCTGGAGAGAGTTTAAGTTTGCTGTTCTCTGAAGGAGATGGCTGTCGCCATGGTAACTGACCTGCAGGGCGCTGTTGAGGAAGCAGCTGTTCTGGCCCGGCTCGTTGCTCAGGCCTTTGCTGGGTGCGATGGAGGTCATGGTTCTGGGGGTCACCAGCCCCTGCGCCCCACCCGCTGCTCCGCCGCCTGACGCAAAGTAGTTCCTCTTCCACGACATCACGACCCGGACGCCCCCGTTTCCACGGGGAGGGGCCGAGGCGGCAGACGAGCGGCGGGCGCTATGTCACTCCCATGAGAGGACGAGGGAGAATGGGAGGGAAGCAGAGGAGGACGAAGCTCGAGGAGGACGAGGAAGGAGGCAGCAGCCGCTGATGGAGACGCCGGACGGGGATTTGGCGCCCATACAACCCCCCCCCACTACAGCCGTGCTTCTACTTCAAAATCCGTCCACTTGCGGCCACTTTTTCTTTCTTTAGCTCCTTGGATTTGCTCCCGAGGACACGGGGACACGTCCAACGTGTCCTTCGCTGACGTCCAGCGATGAGGACCTTCAATGAAGACGCTCCGACGTCTCCCTGTAAGACAGGAAAACCAACACGCTCATTTTCCATCCAAAACACGTGGAAAAGGCTGAAGTTCAGACTTCCTGTCGGGTCCAAAACATCCAGAACGGAGATTAAAACCAAACCTTCAGTAACGTCGGCAACAAACAGCCAAACGTGTCAACAGCCATAATCCAGTTATGGATTAGCAGCTTTTTAATCTCTCGTTTCACTATTTTAACATCCTGAATGAGGAAAACCACCAACTGCACAGAACCATCGTGCGCGTGTGTGTGTGTGTGTGTCAGCAAGTGTGTGTTTGTGAAGTTGCATAACACCACAGGGCAGCAGCAAACAGATCCGCAGTGCTGCCCCCCCCCCCCCCCCCCCCGCTTCAGCCTGGTTCCTGCCACCGCTCCCCCCTTTGGCGAGAGGCCAGAGGGCGCAGGGAGGCTGCGTCGATCAGCGTGGGCTGGTTGCCGTGGCGATGGCCTCATGGTGACAAAGGCAGGGTGATGAGAGGGTAGGAAGGGTGATGGGGTAATGCCGTCACAGGGGTGGCAGAGAGGAGCGAAAGTGGCTATTTTTGCTCGACAACACAGTTTCAGCCTTGTCATACAGTGTGTGTGTGTGTGTGTGTGTGTGTGTGTGTGTGGTGTGTGTGTGTGTGTGTGTGTGTGTGTGTGTCTGCAGCTGAGCCTGTGTGAAGTGTGTGATCACGCTGCCTCTCTGACTGCAGCCTGCACTAACACACAACTGGCACGTCCCTGTTTGTGTGTCCGGGCGAGTGTGTGTGTCCCTCTGACTCCAGCTAGTTACCATGGAAATAGGCCAAGCCGGAGGCACGCAGGGGAAAAGCTGAAACATGTGATTTCACCGAGACACACTGCTGCACCGGCCACACACACACACACGCACACACACACACACACGCACACACACACACACACACACACAGGCTGGTCAGTGATGTGATGTGTATTGATGGTGGAGAGTTCCTGGAAGCCACAGTGAGTCAAGTCATGAGTCAATCAAACCCTCTGACCCTGGTGGAGTGTGTGTGTGTGTGTGTGCGTGTGTGTGTGCGTGCGTGTGTGTGTGTGTGTGTGTGTGTGTGTGTGTGTGTGTGTGTGTGTGCATGCGTGCGTGCGTGCGTGTGTGTGTGTGTGTGTGTGTTCGACCTGCCGCCTGTGCAACAGTCAGAATGAGGACTGAGATTCTGAATTAAATTCTGATTTCATGATTTAATAAGACATCATTTCGCAGCATTAAAGCGTCTTAACGAATCTGCATAATTGCATCGTGTTCCTGCCAATTCAGCCACCTCGACGTCAGCTCTGGTGCTTAAATAATTTAGCTTTTTATCGCCGCGGTGACGAGGATAAAACACGGCGGGCAGATTGATTAATACGTCCAAATGAGGAGCGAAACCGTCAGAGGACAATGAGGGATGAAAGGACGCAGCTGTGCTGGACGTGAGCAGGACAAAGACCTGGAAACATCAAAGACCTGGAAACATCAAAGGTGTCTTCAGTTGGATGAACAACAAACCCAAACTGGATGAATCCACCAGTGCCGATAGTCTCCTCCCTCAGATCGTCTAACGGTTGGATTCTACAGTTCTGAAGTCAACGCTTGTTCCTCAGTGGACATTTAGGAGTTCCATCAACGTCTTTGTATCTGGATGAAGGAGGATCAGCTGATCACTGCTGGATCAATCAGATCCCCGCTGGGATCAGCTGATCCTGGGCTCCACTTCTGTCCGACTCTTTTGTCTGAAGCAAAGCTGCAGAAGCTCCCGGGCTCCACGCCTCTTTGATCTCTCACTCCTGAACCTTCTGGTCTTTGATCTACGACCCTCCGGCCATCGTCAGCTAAACGCTCATAAGCCGCTCCAACAATTAACCGCCGCCTCCATGTTGGTCGTTCTCAGTTCAAGCTCCCGTCACCCTGGAAGCAGCAGAAGAGTTTAAACTGTCGACGAATCCTCTAAAATTTGGATTTTGGAAGTTTAAAGATCCTCCAGAAGCTTTGGGGTCTTTAGAGCCTGATGGTTTCAATCAGCCACTGGAGCTGGGACCCCATGAGGCACCATGAGGCACCATGAGACCCAGCCCCAGACCCAGCACCTGTCCAAGCCCCAGCCCCAGAACCAGACCCAGACCCAGCCCCAGACCCAGACCCAGTCTCAGTCCCAGCCCCAGACCCAGTCTCAGCCCCAGTCCCAGTCTCAACCCCAGCCCCAGCCCCAGCCCCAGCCCCAGCCCCAGCCCCAGCCCAAGCCCCAGTCTCAGCCCCAGCCCCAGCCCCAGCCCCAGTCCCAGTCCCAGTCCCAGCCCCAGCCCCAGTCCCAGTCCTAGCACCAGTCCCAGCCCCAGTCCTAGCCCCAGTCCCAGCCCCAGCCCCAGCCCCAGCCCCAGTCCCAGCCCCAGCCCCAGTCCCAGTCCTAGCCCCAGCCCCAGCCCCAGTCCCAGCCCCAGCCCCAGTCCCAGTCCTAGCCCCAGCCCCAGCCCCAGCCCCAGCCCCAGCCCCAGTCCCAGTCCTAGCCCCAGCCCCAGCCCCAGTCCCAGCCCCAGCCCCAGCCCCAGCCCCAGTCCCAGTCTCAGCCCCCTGTCCTGAGGCCAGGAGCTTTCCAACCTCCACTCAGTGAATGGCTGAACGTTTAAGATGCCTCTGGGGCCAGAGAGCGTATCCGGGGATGTCTGTATACTTCATGACCGGCATCTAAAATACGACCTCCGGGAAAGGTCACGTCATGAATCAGAACCTGCTCTTTTGTTTTCCATTTATAGTCCAGTTTATAATGTCCCTAACGTTAGCGAGTCTATTTTAAACCCTGGCCTGGGCGCTAACAGGGCGAATATCTGTGGTTGAGCTGCCTGTGGTCACGTGTGGGCCGCGGGTCGGTGGCGGTGGCGGCGTGGTCGGTGGCCCCCCCGAGGACAACGGCTCGTCTCGCGCTTCAACAACACGAGGCGTAAAGAGAGAAACCTCCACCTGGGCCCCTTTCACAGCCCCTGCCTCTGCATTGCTTTCCTTTCCCTCCATCCTTTTCTCTTATTCCAGTTCTTTCCTCCTTTATTCCTATTTCCTTTAAACCAAACATCACACGTCTGTGCTCACGCACGCCGGCGCCGAGCTTCCTGTCTAACTGGGTTACAGATAACTTCAAATAGCTTGGTGTGACAATGGGGAGCTTCCAGAGTTCGTCCTCCCCTCTCTCCCCTCCTCTTCCCCACTCAGGAACCAAGTTCTGGGAGAGTCAACGTACAGTCGTGCACACATGCAGCTGCACGTGTGCACGTTCACCAGGCTGGGGTCTCTTTTTTCTGCAAAATCCAAGGTCATTTGTCCTCACGGACCGGGCCCGTGCACAACGCCGCGGCGTGCACGTGGAGGCGGTAGCCTAGATGCAACCCATTATCACCAGGGTGCAAATGCACAATCCTGTTAGCAGGAATATGGAGGAGGACGGATACTTGCTTAATATTCCTCTGTTACGCAATCGGCCTTATTTGTGATGCAATTTGGGGCTGGTGCGAAATTTGGTTTGCAGTTGGTGATGAAGAGGAAACAGGAACCGGAGGAAAGAGATGAAAGGAGGAGAGGAGGAAAAGCGGAGTAAGAACGGCCTTTATCAGGCCTTTATCAGGCCGTTCTGGGAGCAGGAGATTGGAAAGGTCAAAGGAGACGAGAACATTCCTCTCTTCCTTCCTCATCCACTGAGATGATGGACATAATCCACTCATCTTCATAGCCTCTCCTAATCCCGTCCACGAGGGCCTCGACCACAAGACTGAAATGTCAGAAAAGGTAGAAGAGCGTCTGCGGGACCCACGGATCCAGGAATCTGAGGATTTAAATCAATTCGCCCAGTAATGGAGAAGTTCATGGACTTTCAGTGCCTGACGTTTTAAAAGATACGCTAATAATAACAAATCCCTTCCCGATCACGTTGGAGTTGGGAAAGTTTCCCTGTTGGCAACTGCTCCGACAAACTGGTAACATGAGTTTATATGGTAGGAGCGACGGACAGTAGGCTCAGCTTTAGTTTGTGGAATTCTGACCTTTATCCTGAAGACACGACTTTGCATCTTTGTCTAATCTCCTTCGTCATTAACTCGATCTTAATTCCACCAAATCCATCACAAACTTTCAAAATAAATGTTCCTCTGATCTCCCTTCAGTTGCCCCCAGCTGCCCCGGCCTCATGGTGAAGGGTGTCAGTATTCCCGTCAGTATTTCCTCAGCATTCCTGTCAGTATTCCCTCACTATTCCTGTCAGTATTCCTGTTAGTATTCCTGTCAGTATTCCTTCACTATTCCTGTCAGTATTCCCTCAGAATTCCTGTCAGTATTCCCGTCAGTATTCCTGTCAGTATTCCTTCACTATTCCTGTCAGTATTCCGTCAGTATTCCTGTCAGTATTCCGTCAGTATTCCTGTCAATATTCCGGTCAGTATTCCTGTCAGTATTCCCTCAGCATTCCTGTCAGTATTCCCTCACTATTCCTGTTAGTATTCCTGTCAGTATTCCTCAGTTCCTGTCAGTATTCCCTCAGTATTCCTGTCAATATTCCTGTCAGTATTCCATCAGTATTCCGTCAATATTCCTGTCAGTATTCCTGTCACTATTCCTGTCAGTATTCCCTCAGTATTCCTGTCAGTATTCCTGTCAGTATTCCCTCATATTGCTGTCAGTTCCTGTTAGTATTCCTGTCAGTATTCCCTCACTATTCCTGTCACTATTCCTGTCAGTATTCCCTCAGTATTACTGTCAATATTCCTGTCAGTATTCCCTCAGTATTCCTGTCAGTATTCGCTCAGTATTCCTGTCAGTATTCAGTCAGTATTCCTGTCAGTATTCCCTCAGTATTCCTGTCAGTATCCCGTCAGTATTCCTGTCAGTATTTCCTCAATATCCTGTCAGTATTCCTGTCAGTATTCCTGTCAGTATTCCCTCCAGTATTCCCTCAGTATTCCTGTCAGTATTCCGTCAGTATTCTGTCAGTATTCCGTCAGTATACCTGTCAGTATTCCCGTCAGTATTCCCTCAGTATTCCGTCAGTATCCTGTCAGTATTCCCTCAGTATTCTGTCAGTATTCCCTCAGTATTCCTGTCAGTATTCCGTCAGTATTCCCTCAGTATTCCTGTCAGTATTCCCTCAGTATTCCGTCAGTATTCCTGTCAGTATTCCTGTCAGTATTCCCTCAGTATTCCCTCAGTATTCCTGTCAATATTCCTGTCAGTATTCCCGTCAATATTCCTGTCAGTATTCAGTCAGTATTCCTGTCAGTATTCCGTCAGTATTCCTGTCAGTATTCCTGTCAGTATTCCTCAGTATTCCGTCACTATTCCTGTCAGTATTCCGTCAGTATCCTGTCAATATTCCGGTCAGTATTCCTGACAGTATTCCCTCAGCATTCCTGTCAGTATTCCCTCACTATTCCTGTTAGTATTCCTGTCAGTATTCCCTCAGTATTCCTGTCAGTATTCCGTCAGTATTCCTGTCAGTATTCCCTCAGTATTCCTGTCAGTATCCCCTCAGTATTCTGTCAGTATTCCCTCAGTATTCTGTCAGTATTCCCTCAGTATTCCTGTCAATATTCCTGTCAGTATTCCGTCAATATTCCTGTCAGTATTCCGTCAATATTCCTGTCAGTATTCTGTCAGTATTCAGTCAGTATTCCTGTCAGTATTCCGTCAGTATTCCTGTCAGTATTCCTGTCAGTATTCCCTCAGTATTCCTGTCAGTATCCCCTCAGTATTCCCGTCAGTATTCCCTCAGTATTCCTGTCAGTATCCCCTCAGTATTCTGTCAGTATTCCCTCAGTATTCTGTCAGTATTCCCTCAGTATTCCTGTCAATATTCCTGTCAGTATTCCGTCAATATTCCTGTCAGTATTCCGTCAATATTCCTGTCAGTATTCTGTCAGTATTCAGTCAGTATTCCTGTCAGTATTCCGTCAGTATTCCTGTCAGTATTCCTGTCAGTATTCCCTCAGTATTCCTGTCAGTATCCCCTCAGTATTCCCGTCAGTATTCCCTCAGTATTCCGTCAGTATTCCTGTCAGTATTCCCTCAGTATTCCGTCAGTATTCCTGTCAGTATTCCCGTCAATATTCCTGTCAGTATTCCGTCAATATTCCTGTCAGTATTCCCTGTCAGTATTCCTGTCAGTATTCCCTCAGTATTCCTGTCAGTATTCAGTCAGTATTCCTGTCAGTAGTATTCCCTCAGTATTCCTGTCAGTATTCCGTCAGTATTCCTGTCAGTATTCCATCAGTATTCCTGTCAATATTCCGTCAGTATTCCTGTCAGTATTCCGTCAGTATTCCTGTCAGTATTCCGTCAGTATTCCTGTCAGTATTCCTGTCAGTATTCCGTCAGTATTCCGTCAGTATTCTGTCAGTATTCCATCAGTATTCCTGTCAGTATTCCGTCAGTATTCTGTCAGTATTCCGTCAGTATTCCTGTCAGTATTCCGTCAGTATTCCTGTCAGTATTCCCTCAGTATTCCGTCAGTATTCCTGTCAGTATTCCCTCAGTATTCCTGTCAGTATTCCCTCAGTATTCCTTTTTAATTGATAATAAATTTCCTGCACCACCCGATTCTTGGAGAAAAACCAAACTTAAACGTAAATTTTCTGTCCTTCAGCGTGTGAGCGCGTGCGTGAGGCGGCAGAAGGCCGCGTCACCGTCACGGTCGCGCGGACCTGCCGGTGACGCCAAAGTCATCAATCACGCGGATCGAAGCTGCAGCGGCAAATCAATCGCGACGATTTGCCGCGCGTGTCCGCCTCAGCACAGCCTGTCGGACCATCACGTCCACGAGGGGGAGCGGGGCACGCGGGACAGGACAGGGGCCACGCGCACAGTGGCGGGATCTACCTGTGAACGGTAACACCTGTAACTGGGAAAACTATGACGCAACTTAACGGGAGGAACTTAACGGGACAGACGGGATGAGATGAAGGAGACCCAAGCGCCGCGTGCACGAGGAGACGCGGCTCGTGCTGCTGATGAGCGGCATCATGACGCCAACGTGGTGACGAGAGAGGACCCTCGGAGACCGGAACACATCTGTTTAGCATCTGCCAACACGTTGTACACACACACACACACACACACACACACACCACACACACACACACACACACACACACACACACACACGCACACACACCTACCCACGGTGTGTATCCTGTCCGGTCACATGCGCACCCCCCTCCAGCCTTCGCTCCCTGTGCCGGAGCCCGACGCAGATCCCTCCGCTGCAGGTTCGTCACTGACCCCGGGTGCCGCCGCCGCCGCCGCCGCCGCCGGTCCTGTCGCGTGTCCTAGCGCGTGATTTAACCGGGGAGAGGGCGAACCGTGGGCGCATCATCCAGCGCTGCGGTCGCGGCACGCCGCTCTCGCGATACCGTGGCACGGTCCAGCCGCTCGGAGCGTCTGGAGTGACGTACCGCTGTCGGTTCCGACGGGTTCTGCTCAGCTCGATGGCGCCGCCCTGCGACAGGACCTGCACAGGGCGCCAACGGCCGATGACGTCATCCGAAGCGCAATTTGGGTTCTCAATGGTGGATTATTGATAAAAGAGTAGCGAAATCTAGTTTCAGAATCTGATTGTTGTTGTTTAGTGGTGTTATTGAGGACTAAAACGAGTCTTTCGTTGGGTTTAATGTGGCGCGAAGATTGTTGGAAAGGTCCAGAGACGATAGGAATGAGCTCCTTTTTCTATTTGATGTTACTGGACTCGATGAGAAGCAGACAGCTGTTCTGTAAAGGGAACTTTTATTCAATAAATACATTGTTTTAAGAGTGCAGAGTGCTTGGCTAAATCTATTCACACAGGTCTCACAGCAGCATCCAAAGTTAGAATAAGACTTCATCAGTTTTCTGGAAGAAAAAGCAATAAAAGGACTCAGGAGATCAGGGCGTGCGCGGGCAGGCACAAGGCAGTTTCAACATTTGTGGTGTGCATTTTATTTCCATCTCTGAAAGACGTTACACACACGTCCACAGTGGTTGTGACTGTGGCGTTCGCACACGCGTGCACGCGCGCGCACACGCGTGCACACGCGCGCATGCGTTCACAGGTCGTCCGTCTCGCCGTCGAAGGGGATGTTGTCCAGGTCCATGTGGAGGTGCGAGTTGTCCTCGCCGCACACCCAGCCGATGGGCGTGCGGTTGAAGGAGGGGCGCGAGCGCACGTCCGCCTGCAGGCCGGGCAGCAGCTCCGCCTCCTCTGGGCCGGCGTTGACCTCTGGGATCTCAAAGGTCAGAAGCTTGGAGGCTTTGTCGTAGCCGCCGAAGGGCAGTGCCGTCCTGGAGGGGGCGAGAGGAGCAACGTGGGACTAAAGTCAGGAGAGTCATCATCCCGACAGTTCTGCCTCCACAGCGATCCGTCCCCACCGTGTCACACGCGAGGGGCTTATTTAAAGTAACTGGTTGCCATGGTTACCGCAGCCACTCTCCTTATTAGAGCGGCGCAGGTACTGTATCAGATGTGGAGGTGAACGGCAGCGCGTGGTCTCCTCAGAACGTCTCTAAATGTCATTAATGACGTCTGAATGCTGCTAAAGCCCAGACATGAGCAGCTGGTGCTGCCGATCAATCATCAACCAATGATCAATCATCAACCAACGCAGGCTGATGATTGATCGTGACCTCCTGACAAGCTTCTAGCAGCCTGTTGTTGGGATCTGAGCTACATCTGCAGGTGCTCGTCTCCTACCTGTTAAAGCTTTTGTACAGGGGCATTTCTGGGTGGATCTGGATGGGGCCCGGCATGCTGGACTTCATGGTGGCTACTAGGTCTTCATCGCCCTTCATGGCCCGTTCCCACGGCGATACATAGGTGCGTATATACTCCTCTCTCCTCTTCTTCTTCTCCACCTCCTCGTCTGCTTTCTTTTCTACCACTGAGGGCAGCAAAGAAGATGGAAGGTGGGAGAGATTAAAGGTCAGGCCTGGAAATGATAAATTCTCGGTTAATTCTGAAAAGAAAAGACAAAAACCTTCTTCCTTTGGGACCTCGGGCTTGGGAGGGATAGGCGGAGGTGCCACCAGCAGGTTCTGGAGGTTCTGCTAGAGGACAAAATGGGAAGCTACAACCTGATCGGGAATGAAAGGCAAAGCAGATGTTTCTCTGACTGCAGATGCTCCTACGTTGTTCTCATTGGTCACGATGAACTTCTCGACTCTCTGCTGCCTCATCTTGAACATCTTGGAGCCTTTGTTATTGAGCAGCGAGAGCTCCTCCAGCATCACGTCCTTGGGCGTCTTGATCTTGGTGCCCAGGTCAAGTTCAGAGGCTTCAGGGTCTGACTCGTCATCTGGCAGGACAATGAGCAGAGAGCAATGAAGAAGAGCCGCTTCTTACGTCCCAAGTCAATGTTTCATTACTTCCGTGACTTCAGGTTAATGGACTTTCTGAGAGATTTCTGCAGCTTCTATGTGAAGGCTGGAGAACACGAGTCCTCCTCCACCATCCTCAAGATGGTGGAGGAGGACTCGTGTTCCACCCAATAAACACTTATCCTGCCACATTATTTCACACGAGATGGCTCTCATGTTTCCTAATGACCCTCTAAAACAGATTCAAACTCTCCTAAAAGTCAGAACCCGATCCAGCTGACATATTAACCTCTGTGTTAAATGTTCTGATCCATGTTTGAAATGCCTGAAGGTGCCTGGATGCAGGTGAGATCTGTGGGAGTTAAGAGGCAGGAGCAGCAGGAACCCCTCCTGCCCCGGTTCCTGCTGCTCCTGGTGGAGGGGAATCCTCAGAACCTCCCTCACCGGGCTGCCCTCATCTACTTTAGTCATAAAACACTTGACTCATCCACCACAAACACTCACATCACTCAACCACGCGCACACACACACACACACACACACACACACACACACACACACACACACACACGCACATTCATAAAGTAGACAGCACTGCAGTGCTGCAGAAGGCTGTTAGCAACATCTCATAAATCAGACTGTGTGTGTGTGTGTGTGTGTGTGTGTGTGTGTGTGTGTGTGTGTGTGTGTGTGTGTGTGAGGGAGAGAGAGAGCGGTGGGCAGCGATGGGTTATTGATCAGACTTGATTCAGAAGCATGTGAAACTGGAGCTGGATGCTGACTGGGACATTATTGGATGGACGCGTTGGCAGGACAGACGCATGGACATGGACATAAAGGAGGGACGGAGCCATGAAGGGCTTTAACTGGGGGAAAATAAGGGATCATCGGGATTAGCTGGAAGCTAAACACAAAGGGGTGGGTAGACCCAGATGTGGCTGCAGCTGTGAGAGAGGAAGGAGCAGCAGCGTGAATGAGAGACCACATCAGCAGATTAGTGGAGGGTGCTCATAGAGGGTGGGATTACGCAACAAGGGGAGGACAGGGGTGAAGGTCACAGGGAGCTGGTGCACATCCTCCTGGCCTAGGGTCAGGGTCAGGGTTGGTGCTAGGGTTGTGCTAGGGTTGGTGCTAGGGTTAGGGTAGGGTTGGTGCTAGGTTAGGGTTAGGGTTGGTGGTGCTAGGGTTAGGTTGGTGCTAGGGTTAGGGTTAGGGTTGGTGCTAGGGTTAGGGTGGTGCTAGGGTTGGGGTTAGGGTTGGTGCTAGGGTTGGTGCTAGGGTAGGGTTGGTGCTAGGGTTAGGGTTAGGGTTGGTGCTAGGGTAGGGTTAGGGTTGGTGCTAGGGTTAGGGTTAGGGTGGTGCTAGGGTAGGGTTAGGGTTAGGGTTGGTGCTAGGGTTAGGGTTAGGGTTGGTGCTAGGGTTAGGGTTAGGGTTGGTGCTAGGGTCAGGGTTAGGGTTGGTGCTAGGGTTGGTGCTAGGGTTAGGGTTGGTGCTAGGGTTAGGGTTAGGGTTGGTGCTAGGGTCAGGGTTAGGGTTGGTGCTAGGGTTAGGGTTAGGGTTGGTGCTAGGGTCAGGGTTAGGGTTGGTGCTAGGGTTAGGGTTAGGGTTGGTGGTGCTAGGGTTGGTGCTAGGGTTAGGGTTAGGGTTGGTGCTAGGGTCAGGGTTAGGGTTGGTGCTAGGGTAGGGTTGGTGCTAGGGTTAGGGTTGGGGTTGGTGCTAGGGTTAGGGTTAGGGTTGGTGCTAGGGTCAGGGTTAGGGTTGGTGCTAGGGTTAGGGTTAGGGTTGGTGCTAGGGTCAGGGTTAGGGTTGGTGCTAGGGTTAGGGTTAGGGTTGGTGCTAGGGTTAGGGTTAGGGTTGTGCTAGGGTCAGGGTTAGGGTTGGTGCTAGGGTTGGTGCTAGGGTTAGGGTTGGTGCTAGGGTTAGGGATGGTGCTAGGGTTAGGGTTGGTGCTAGGGTTAGGGTTAGGGTTGGTGCTAGGGTTGGTGCTAGGGTTGGTGCTAGGGTTAGGGTTGGTGCTAGGGTTAGGGTTAGGGTTGGTGCTAGGGTTAGGGTTAGGGTTGGTGCTAGGGTTGGTGCTAGGGTTGGTGCTAGGGTTAGGGTTGGTGCTAGGGTTAGGGTTAGGGTTGGTGCTAGGGTTGGGGTTAGGGTTGGTGCTAGGGTTAGGGTTAGGGTTGGTGCTAGGGTTAGGGTTAGGGTTGGTGCTAGGGTTAGGGTTGGTGCTAGGGTTGGTGCTAGGGTTGGTGCTAGGGTTAGGGTTGGTGCTAGGGTTGGTGCTAGGGTTAGGGTTGGTGCTCGGGTTGGTGCTAAGGTTAGGGTTGGTGCTAGGGTTAGGGTTAGGGTTAGGGTTGGTGCTAGGGTTAGGGTTGGTTTGGGTGCTAGGGTTAGGGTATAGGTTGGTGCTAGGGTTAGGGTTAGGGTTAGGGTTGGTGCTAGGGTTAGGGTTGGTGCTAGGGTTAGGGTTGATGGTTAGGGTCAGGGTTAGGATTGGTGCTAGGGTTAGGGTTGGTGCTAGGGTTAGGGTTGTTCTTGGGTTAGGGTTGGTGCTAGGGTTAGGGTTGGTTCTAGGGTTAGGGTTGGTGCTAGGGTTAGGGTTAGGTTGGTGCTAGGGTTAGGGTTAGGGTTGGTGCTAGGGTTAGGGTTGGTGCTAGGGTTGGTGTGGTGCTAGGGTTAGGGTTAGGGTTGGTTCTAGGGTTGGTGCTAGGGTGGTGCTAGGGTTAGGGTGGTGCTAGGGTTGGTGCTAGGGTTAGGGTTAGGTTGGTTCTAGGGTTGGTGCGGGTTGGTGCTAGGGTTAGTGCTAGGGTTGGTGCTAGGGTTGGTGCTAGGGTTAGGGTTGGTGCTAGGGTTGGTGCTAGTGTTAGGGTTGGTTCTAGGGTTGGTGCTAGGGTTGGTGCTAGGGTTAGTGCTAGGGTTGGTGCTAGGGTTGGTGCTAGGGTTAGGGTTGGGTTGGTTCTAGGGTTAGGGTTGGTGCTAGGGTTAGGGTTAGGGTTGGTTCTAGGGTTGGTGTGTAGGGTTGGTCTAGGGTTAGAGTTGTGCTATGTTAGGGTTGGTGCTAGTGTAGGGTTGTGCTAGGGTTAGGGTTGGTGCTAGTGTTAGGGTGGTGCTAGGGTTAGGGTTGGTGCTAGGGTTGGTGCTAGGGTTGGTACTAGGGTTGGTGCTAGGGTTGGTGCTAGGGTTGGTGCTAGGGTTGGTACTAGGGTTGGTGTTAGGGTTGGTGCTACGGTTAGGGTTGGTGCTAGTGTTAGGGTTGGTGCTACGGTTAGGGTTGGTGCTAGGGTTGGTGCTAGGGTTGGTGCTAGTGTTAGGGTTGGTGCTAGGGTTAGGGTTGGTGCTAGGGTTAGGGTTGGTGGTTAGGGTTAGGGTTAGGGTTAGGGTTGGTTCTAGGGTTAGGGTTGGTGCTAGTGTTAGGGCTGGTGGTTAGGGTTAGGGTTGATGGTTAGGGTCAGGGTTAGGGTTGGTGCTAGGGTTGGTGAGGGTTGGTGCTAGTGTTAGGGCTGGTGGTTAGGGTAGGGTTGGGGTTAGGGTTAGGGTTAGGGTTAGGGTTGGTTCTAGGGTTAGGGTTGGTGCTAGTGTTAGGCTGGTGGTTGGGTAGGGTTGATATGTTAGGGTCAGGGTTGGTGGTTAGGGTCTGGGTTAGGGTTGGTGCTAGTGTTAGGGTTTCAGGGTTGGTAGTTAAGTTTCTATGATGCTTAGAAAAACAAAGTGCTGCATTGTTACGGCATTATTAGGAATTTTAAAACATCTTTTAAAAATCTCTCCTGAGTTTTTGCACCAGTGATGAAGTGAATCATTTTATTCTTTGTTCCAGTTGTTTCTCACTCGAGATTTCAAAGAAATGTGGAGCCTCGTGTTTTACCTAATGGTGACCGATGTGTGTGTGTGTGTGTGTGTTGTGTGTGTGGTGTTGTGTGTGTGTGTGTGTGTGTGTGTGCGTGTGTGCATGCAACTGAGCTGCATAATGAGATCACATGGGGGACACAGATAGGATGTAAATACGTAATTAGATACTTTCTGACATGATTTGCATGTTCTCACCGTTCTGGGAGACTTTGGACAAGTCGGTGATGATCTTGTTGGCCTTCCTCTTGTTGGAAGGGGCAGAACTGGCGAACGGCATCACTAGAAGATGCAACAAAGTATCATTAAGCTGAGACGGAGGGTGAATGTTTGGAGCAACATCAGAAAATAAGCTTCTTTGATGGTCTCCATGTGTTGTTCTTTGATGGTCTCCATGTGTTGTTCTTTGATGGTCTCCATGTGTTGTTCTTTGATGGT
Source organism: Takifugu flavidus (assembly GCF_003711565.1). Taxonomy (NCBI): domain Eukaryota; kingdom Metazoa; phylum Chordata; class Actinopteri; order Tetraodontiformes; family Tetraodontidae; genus Takifugu; species Takifugu flavidus. Next base: position 28,250,824 of record NC_079520.1, on the reverse strand, counting down.
CTCCATGTGTTGTTCTTTGATGGTCTCCATGTGTTGTTCTTTGATGGTCTCCATGTGTTGTTCTTTGATGGTCTCCATGTGTTGTTCTTTGATGGTTTGCAGCTGTCAGCAGGTTGGAGCTGTCAGGTCATCTGAGGTGGTGCTGCGCTGGTTCGGGTTGGACTGCAGAGGATATCGGATGGACGAGTCTTTGCTTCCAACAGTCACGTCAGCCATCTTGTTTTGTGCTATTTAAAGAGCTAAAGAGTAAACCTCAACATGATTTCCTGACCAAACATTGATTTTCCTGATCGACAGCAGAACCTCTTTGTTTACGGCCCATGGCTCCGCCCACATTTATGCGTTTGTGATGAAGTTGCACATCTTCTGCGGGTCCCCTAATTCAGCTTCACACACTTCAAAGATGGCGTCCAGCCCAGAGGAGCCTTGGGGACACTCCTGTCTCCTGTGACTACCCACTCAGATGGGTGTTGCCGTCTGGGTGAAAGCAATTAAGACCGACTGGAGGTGAGTCCCAGGAGAAGAGCAAAGGCTGGAGGGCCCCCCCGGAGGGACGGAGATAATGTAATTGCTCTTCTTCCCCTGTAATTGAAGCTCATTTCCGAGCCTGTGTGAGCTATATTTGTGAACACATGTTCAGCGCTGAGGGGAGGAAGGCTTCCTCCAGGACAGGAGGCGCCACAGACAGCCCACACGACGCTCACGCTGGTGCCTTCATCAGCGGTCCAGGGACGTGCAGGTCAGGACAATAAGTGGAGCTTACGCTTGATTTGTGCTCGCCGGCGTTGAGAATGCAAGATGGAGGTGCTGAGAAGTGCAGAGCAGGGTCCTGTTACCTCCTCCCTGAGTAAACAGTCACTTCTGTCCCCATGACCAGCCGGTTTTAGCTCCAGATAAATCTTGAGGAGACAGCTGGGGAGGAAGGGCCCCAGTAAGCACATTCCTAAATGTGCTCATACATCCATACCCACGGACTAAAAACTCCCCGCAGACAGCCACATTCCTCACCGCCACGCCGGTGCAAGCCCAGCACAACCCCAGCCGGCTCCTGGGAACCTCCCTTTATTCCAATCAGCTGTATGATTTATTAGCAACACAAAAAAACATGAACTTATGGAACAGAATGACAGAGTTTGCTCTCACTGCCAGCAAAAGGAGGAAGGAGCCGCGTCCCCGTCTGGACACCGAGTCTCATTCTTACAGAACTTTCTGTGGCAACTTTTCTTTTGACCCTCCAGCATCTTACCTCAGACTCAGGTATCCACACAGATCCAAGGGGTCCTAGAAAGGGCAGAAGGTCCCAGAAAGGGTGGGTGGGAGGAAGAGGAATAAAGATTCCCAGTTGGATTTGTGTCCCAAAGCTTGTATTGTAGCACCTGCCCTCCTCTTCGTCCCAGAGAGAGTGAAACCCTATAGGCCGGGCTTCTCCGGTGTTATGGACCTGGCCCCAGAGGGTTGGGGTGAATCGAGTAGATGGGTAAAGAGGGAGGTGGGTGTGGTGTGTCTGAGTTGGGAAGCTGGAAGGATGAATAATCTGATCAGATAATCCAATCTAACACACGTGGTGGTCTCGGAGCTTCACCCTGGTGCAGAACTGGAACCTTCTGTCCTCGTTTGTCTCCACCTGATTAGAGTTTGCTTTATTAATACCTGCAGTTACAACTGTCTCCTCGTGTCCAACATCATTCCTGCTCTCTACTGGGCTTCTCACGTTACAGCAGAACCAGGTTCCAGAGCTTCGGGTTTCATCGAGTTGTGCTTCTCCATCTCCACTGCTGAGGGGGACCTCATCATCATCACATCATCATCATCATCGGTTGGATAATACACGTATACATGAAACAAGTAGAGGAGCAGATGATCCTTCAGCAGGATCAATAGCTACTGAAGAGCCCAAGATGACTGAGAGTGAAGTGTGTGTTCGGAGAGTCACAGCAATCTTGGAAGGACTTTAATCAGCTGGTCGAGTCCGTTGATCTGAGCTCTACGGCCATTATCACGTTAATATTGAGCCCAAACATCACCTCTGCTTTCACTGACCTTCGAGTTGACCGTGCGTGCATTGATTAACCGCTGACCTTTGACCCTAAACATTGTTTTAGCTGAATAGCAACAAAGCGTGAGGGCAGAGCAGCATGAAGAGCCGGGATGTGCGGAGCAGCTCGTGCCCGTCGCTCTCAACTCAGCATGGAAAAAAACTGGAATTAAGAGTTTACCACCGGGGCCAGAGTCAGATTAACGAGTCGTCTCTGGAGGTCCTGGAACTGTGTGTGTGTGTGTGTGTGTGTGTGTGTGTGTGTGTGTGTGTGTGTGTGTGTGTGTTGTGTGTGTGTGTGTGTGTGTGTGTGTGTGTGTGTCTGGCAGCAGCAGCACAGCCTGAACAGGTCCTAAAGTTAGCCGCTAAAGTTAGCCCAATCTGTCACCCGACCCCTACTGCGGGTCATAGGTTCGATCCCCTTCTGTGTGTTGGGTTTCACAGCTTCAGCTTCTTAAATGTGGGCTCACGGTCCGACATTGATCGGAGAGTGAATAGTGAAATTCAGACAACTTTATTTAAAATAGAATTGAGTCTTTCTTTGATCTCTTCCCAGTTATCACACAAACAGGTGGGAGGACCGTGAACAGGTGACTGGAAGTGACGCCAACAGCGCCCCCGCGTGGGTAGATTTAATAAAACACTGCGTGTAACGAACGTTAAGCGTCAGTTTCATTTAAAACCTACGTAAAGGAAGAGGGTAAAGCATGAAGATGAGATGTTGAAATGTTTAAAGCACTAATGAAGCCGTCGTGACGGTGGTGTGAGTGACTGGGAGGCAGGAAGAAACAGGCGGACAGCTGATGTGAGTCGGCTTTATTTTTATTCAGACTTTTAAAGAAAACAGGTGATAAACAGGCAGCTAAACCTCCCCTGTTTCCCTTCAGCATCACAAAGGTGCTGTAAATAACCTATATTGTCCACGTGCACCCCCAAAAACACTCAGATTTATCAAACTCAGTGGCTGATATTTGGACTTTAAACACTTGTTGAGAAGCTTTTTTAATTCCATTTTACAACTTTTCCAAAATGTTGCCTCCTGTTCTTTCTTATTGGACTTTCCTCTCTGACAACGCCTCTCTCTCAGTTCTTCACGTGCTCTCTTTCATTCATTCGCTCTAATATTTACAGAACTTCATCTTCCGTCCTCAGTCTGCCGTTACCACCCTTACGCCCGTACCCGAGGGACACATTCCTGACCAAACCAACGAGTAAATCCCAATAAAAGTGTGCTGAATGTGCTGGTGATTAAAGAAGAGGAAAGAAAGAAAACATCTAGTGACAAAAAGAAAAGAACACTATTTGCTACATGGAAGAACAATCAAATGTAACCTTGACAGTCTGCTTCTGTCCACAACCTCTTCAGTTCAGCGTGGAACCGGGACGCCACACGGACGGCTGCAGGCCCAGGTTGGACGTGCTGAACCGGGGCCGCGGAACGTGGATGTTTAGGGTGCTGCTGGGTCTCTGGGGACTCAGATCTGGGGCGCTCATGAAGGGCTTGTTGCCCTGCACGCTGCAGGAGCCCTGGAGGTGGGAGAAGGTGGGAGGCTGGACTGGAGCTGGAGCAGGGGAGGTGAAGCTGGGCAGCTGAGGAAGTGGAGCGGTGGGGGCAGGTGGAGGTGGGAGGTGGAGGAGACAGAGGGGAGGTGGCCCAGTGGGGTTGGGAGGTGGCGAAAGCTGAGGGTGGTGGAGATGTGAACGTCCGAGCGACGCAGCTGCTCCCCCAGTGACGTAGCGGAGCGGGGCACAATCACCTTGAGGGCTGGACCTGTGGAGGAGGGTGGAGGTGTGGAGAAACGCTTGATCTCACATACTCGTGCTGTCTTCTGAGGACCACCCGCCGCCCCCCACTGAGGCTGGTGAGGCGGCGGGTGTGGTGGCGCTCCACTGGTGTAGCTGAACAGAGAGGAGTTGAGTTGGTAGGGCTGGTGGCTCATGACATCCACGGGCTTGGTCGCTTTCTGCCCCTTTGACCCCGCTAACTTTTGGACCTGCGGCTTCTTCTGGGCCTGTGGAGGACAGGATGGAGAGAGCAGGGGGTTGTAGCTGATGGGAGGGGGCGCACGGATGTTGGATGAATACTTCCAGGCGGCGGGTAGAGAAGGAGTGGGTGAGGGCTCCCTCGTCTGGGCAGCTGAGTAAGGTGCAGCTGCGACTGAGGGCGCCCGCTCCACGACGTAGCGGTCCATTCTGTTCTGTCTCCGGGCAAATAGTTGCCCTCCTTTCCCTGCCAGCTGGGGCACCTGAGGGCTCTGTGGTTTGGGAGCAACAGGAGGCGGCCTTGGGCCTCTCTGAGCCTGCATGAAGTTACAAGCCTCGGCCCCCAACCTCAGCCAGTCCTCCTCAGGCCCTGACTCGTGCCCAGCCTCCCCACTGGGGGCCTCCCCACTGGGGGCCACCCCACTGGGGGGCACCCCAGGTTCAGCCGCCGTGGTCCTCCCACAATGACCATCCATGTTGTGGACCATGGACATCAGGTCTGGGTTGGGAGACACATCCTGCACCTGCACAGCGGCGAACATCGGCTTCTTGTTGCTACGGCGTCGGGCCTCGGTGAGGATGCCGGTGCGAGCGGCAGGTACGGCGATGCGCTGCTCTCACGGCCACCACGGGATCACCTGCAGCCGGCCGGACAGGTGGCGCTGTTGCCACGGCAGCATGGAGGCTGGGGGGTACTGCACCTGTCGTGGGGAGGTAGGGGTGGGCAGGTGGAGTGGCTGGAGGGGGAGCGGGATAAGGCTTCATGTGTAAGGCCACATCAGAGGCAGGAGGTGGGGAGAGAGGGGAGGCCTGGGGGGGGGCAGGTGGAGCAGGACGTGCAGACGGGGGACAAAACGGTTGTGGAGGTGATGGGAAAACACAAGGAAAGAAGGTGGAGGGAGAAGCTGCCGGCTGGGGGAGCGGTGCGAATGGCAAAGCTGAGGGGGGGGAGGCCACAGGGGGGGGGCGTTGCTGCTGTTGTTCCTTGAAGGGATGTAAAGAGAGGTGCTAGACACTGCTCTCTTTGGCTCTGGCGCATGGGGAGTGGGCTGGATGGTCACCATGGAAACCGCCACTGCGGGTTTTGGTTGGGGGGGGCGGAACATGACGGAGGTTACTGTTGGACGAGAGGGAGTGGTTCCTGGGGTGAAAGGTCGCGCGGTCCGGTTCAGGACGCTCTGATTGGGGCTGACGTTGGCGGTCATGTGATCAGGGTCTGTGGCTGCGGTCAGACCGAGGCTCCGGCTGGGATCGGGGCTCCCGCGGTGCCCGTTCTGACTGGAAAGGGGCATCCGAGAGGGAGCGCTCAGAACAACGCTGGCCCGACTGACAGCTACTGACCCCCCATTGGTGAGAGCCACCGCCGGGGGAGACATGTTGTCGATTGGCTGCTTTGTGACGCGGTTCTCCAGGCCGGAGCCCTGACTGGCTGACCTCTCCAGTGCTGAGGCCTCTAATCCTGGACTTGGATCAACCAGGGCAGGGCCAGATGGTTGATGGGCTGGGGGGTCAAGCTTTAAGCTGCGATTGGCTGTTGGTGTGGTTGGAGTGGTGGGCGTGGTCGATGGGCAGGCGGAGCTTCTCCGGTCCAGGAGGTCTAGATAACCGGCGTCCCACGTGGGGTCGAACGATGCCGAAAACCCTGCTTCATCCACTTCTGAGCCGCTCTGGATGGAGCTCCCTCCCTCTTCCTCCGTCTCGCCTTCGGTATCGCCGCCTCTGTCTCCTTCCGCTTTGCCAAAGCAGGTGAGCGTGAACTTCTTGGCCCTCTGTCGGCGCTTCTTGAACATCAGCACCCCTTTAGAGTTGGGGTTGGGGGCGTCGGTTAGCAGCGAGGCGATGGAGCGGCATTTGGTGCGAGCTTCCTTCACCTGTTTCTCCACCTGACTCTCCCCTCGCTGCAGCTCTGCAAACGCCAAAGAAAAAAGGCTTTCAACAATCGACGTGCTTAAAAAGGAGATAAACCAGCTCGTTCGTCAGGCTGAGCCTAACGAACGGCCCCATGAGACGACCTTAACAAGCACTGATTAAAGTACAGACTGAAAACACCAGGTTTACACAGCAGCCAAACACACCAAAGTTGAAAAAGATAACCAGGTAAAAAAGGTTGGTTTAGCGGAGCCTCCTCCGACTGCAGAGCTCTGAACACACCTCAGCTCAGCTCGTCCCAGATTTAATCAGCACTAATTAGCAGAAAACTGCTGAAAGCCAAACCACACAAACGCCGGTTGGATGTGTCTTACCTGCGTACACGAGGTTTGGAACTATCTTTCCACCCTGAGCCGATTGGGAACATTTGAGGTCCCTCATCTCACTGGTCTGTGCACCCTCCCACACACACACACTCACACACACACCTGCTGTGTCCGGCTCCGCTCTAAGTAGGGGAAGCGTCTATTCTCTGACGTCCAGCTCAGCTCTGGGCACGGCCCCCCTGAAGACCTTTGTCCAGCAACCCAAACCCACACATGATGTCAACCCACTATTCCTGTCCATCTGACAGGCATCAAACACCTGTGCTGTATCTGTCACTCACACACACACACACACACCACACACGCGAGCGAGGGGAAGAACCCCTCAGCAGAAGACATTTAAACAGCATCATCGAGTGTGTGGATGACTTCATGATGCTGATTATAGCTTCCAGAGGATTGGGGGTGGCTCTCTGCTAATGCTCTGTTCTCTTCAGCAGCACAGCTCCAAACACCTTAAGCCCAGTACAATGTGTGTGTTTGTAACGTGAGAAAGGGCAGGCCCCCAAACACCAAGGCCACCATTGTCGAGCTAAAGCCTCCATCCTCCTCATACACCAGTGGACAGATCCCTCGTCAATGCAACACGGTCTTATTTGAGAGCGGAGTCAGTGCGTAATTATTCAGCCAGACGACCTCTGATCATTGTTTCCTCGCAGACACCACAAGTCTGACAAGTTTGCATAAACTTGAGCAGCCACGGCAACTGTTGGGGTTCTATTCTTCATGCTTGGCTGCAGGCAAATTCCCAAAACAGCAAGAAAATATTCGATTTTGGAACTCTGTTCATTCAATATTCAACCACATCCACCACAAATGTAGTCAGCCAAGCATTTCTGCCCCAGACCCCTAAAAGCGTGTATGATTTGGATCCACCTAGTGGCGAGAATGCACATTGCACAGCTTGTACAGGTGCCCGCAATTACCCCCCCTTAGTGAGAAAAGCATTCAGGGAAATATTTCCTGTCCTGACTCACGTTGCGGAAACATTTAGAAACATGAATAAAGGTCAGTTTGTGTTAAACCTGCTTCCACGTGACTATAAATCCTGCAGAGCTTGTTAACGCTGGTTAACGCTCTGGCAAAAAAGGAAAAAATCAAAGACACCGTTGACAATTTGTGCAACACACACACACACACACACACACACACACACACACACACACACACACACACACACACACACACACACACACACTCAGTGTAGCCTCTCAGCCAGAGTTCATCCCATCTGTCAGCCTGATGCTTTAATACCTATAAATAAACGAAGTGAGGCAAATGCTCAGAATACCGACAGGCTTCAGGGAAGAGGGGGGGGGCTGGCGGCATCTCTGGGTCTGTTAAATCTCACCCAGTCACCACCAGCCCATAATAATGGACGATGCGCCGGCTATACAATCAGCCACTAGAGGGCGACAAACCCGCGCAGCTCATGCAGGTTTGAAGGTTCCTCGGACGCTGCTGCATTTTTATTGTTAGCTCGGGTTCCTTCCCAAAAAGGTGACGCTTTTTGTTTGTATCATTAAATATAGTAACTTGCTCTGATTAAATGACGGTCATGGATTCATGTCCACATACCGAGCATCTGCCTGTACTCACTGGCTTGCCGCGCTTTGTCCATGTAGGATGTTGAGAGTTCGTGGTTCACTGGGCTCTGCTGTGGTCCCACCATGGGAACCAGCTGGTGACCCAGCATCAGAGCCTCCTTCGCCCGTTCTGGAGACACCAGCGGTGGGCAGGGGAGCCCAGAGCACACCCCCACCTCCTGGAAGCCACTGTCCCCTTCTCCCTCGGCCTCTGCCTGATCTGCAGGTGCTGCTGTGAGTGTGTGAGGGTTCGGGGTGTGTTCTGGACCGGTCCAGTTGGAGTGAAGGGGCTCTCTGTGGGGGGACACGTCCCACTGACCCTGCAGGGACAGACCTGCGTCTGTCGCACTCTCGTACCTGTAAACAAACAAAACGGCGCCCTGTGCTTGGTTTTGGGTCATTCCAGTGACGGCAGAGCGGATTATGAAGCGCTGGGACCGACCCGCTCATCTCGGAGGTCTCCTCTTCGTCCTGGTTGTCGTAGCGTGCAGGAGAGCGCGCGTGAGGCGGCGTGCGGCGCTGCCGACGGTGCGTGAGTGCCTGCGTGTCTGCGTCACTGTCCGTCTCCCCGTCGTACGCCTCGCTGTCTGGAGGAGAGGTGACGCCCGAGGGCGTCCCGGCGGGGGGGAGCGAGGCAGCACGGGGGGAGGGTGACGGCGCCGCACAGGGAGACAGGCGAGGTGCACAGCGACCGTTAGGGGAGAGGAACCCTGGAGGAGCCCTGCAGACAAACAGCTGGGGTGAGAAGGTGAAAGCACACGCGCGCTGCTGTGAGTCCGGCCTTCTCTGACCTTTTGACCTTGAGGCTCAGGGTGGGGCTCTGAGTGTCGATGAGGCTCATGGCGTCTGCGTGGCTGAGGCCTGCGCAGGGACGCTGGCCGATGGCGACCAGCTCGTCGTTCTCCCTCAGGCCGCCCCGACACGCTTTGCTGCGCCTGCGTACCTGCAGAGAAGAACCGTGACTCCCAAAACAGTGGCGAGGCGCGACGGGACCTTCAGGTGGGTTCTCCTCCGCCCCACGACGACCCGCTTTCTGAGCATTTTCCTGTGATTTGGGCTCTTCGGCGCTTCAGCTGCCTCTACCTGTCCGAGGTCGCCTGTTCCAGGTCGCCTGTTCCAGGTCCACCTGTTCCAGGTCGCCTGTCCCAGGTCCACCTGTTCCAGGTCCACCTGTTCCAGGTCGCCTGTTCCAGGTCGCCTGTTCCAGGTCCACCTGTTCCAGGTCCACCTGTTCCAGGTCACCTGTCCCAGGTCACCTGTCCCAGGTCACCTGTTCCAGGTGAGGGCAGCTGAAGCACCAAAGTTCCCTCAGCTGTCTGTAGACCCCCAAACATTGTTTCAGAAAAACCGCAGCAGCTTCTGGGAACAGACAAAATGTCTCCAGGAAGCCTCAGAGGTCCAGTTGGCTTCAAGCTGAAGAGTTCTAGGACCTGGTTAGCATAACTCTGGAGGGGCAGAGGGGCGAGATGAGGACCTGTGGACCGCTGGTGTCTCCAGAACCAGGTCTGATTTACAGGTCTGACATGGGATTCTTGGGTCTACAGGATCACAGAACCTCCCTTAAAGTCAGATTCTTGAGCTCACGGGTCAGTACTTGTCCTGCCATCCTTGGTCCAACACTTAAATAACTGGTGAAGTCATGCCTGGAGATGATGTCACGGTACGTTTCAGGGCGTACGGCTGTGGGACGGCGGGGAGGCCGGGCGGTCCGGTTCCAGGACCAGTTGTCTGTCTCGCACACACACACGCAGCACAAGTGTGCGTCAGGAGAGAGGGGGTGTGGACAGCTGGGTGCTGGGACCGGCAGGACGCCGTCTCCATGTGTTCCGCACAAACCCAAAATAAAACCTCTCAGGAGAAGCGTCCACATTCCTGGACGGACTCAAACACGGCTGGAAAACGCATAAATGGCGCTGCTGAGTCGCGAGAGCGCGGCAACATTTTTCCATCCCTGCGTCCAGCAGCTATTCTGATCCAGGCTATTCCCAACCGGGCTTATCTCAGATATGCACACACACACACACACACACACGGGTCATACTGCTATTAATGGTGAACATCTTGCCACGGTTTCTTCTGAACAGTGAGGTGACCTTCCAAACGCCATGGTGACCGAGTCCCCGACCCACCTCTCTGGAAAGGGTCAACGGGTCAGGAACAAAGAGCTTCTGAAGGAGACCAAACCCGACAGCTCTCGGATGTTCCTCGATGTTCCTCAGGAGTTAAAACCTACCTGCACCCCAGAAGGAGCCCGAGGAAGCGATCGCGGTGGTTGAGCGCGACGGTAAAATGAAGCTGCGAATGAAGCATGTCGGAACCGTCGAAACCCAAAACAACGACGCGTTCCCCATCCAGCCAGAGCGTGTGCATCAAAGCATCAAAGCTCCGACCCTGCATGAGGCGTGCTCCACTGTACCTTGGCCACCTGCAGAGGTGTTTGCTGCTCTGCTCCTCCCTGTAGTCTGAAGCCCCACGGGGCCCCTCCTGAGAGGGTGACCATGATCTCCTCCGCTACCATCCCTGCTCACAGCCCGCTGTGTTGTGTGTGTGGAGCCGCTCAGGTGCCTTCATCACTCAGAGGCTCCTCCCCAAGACCCTGCCTCCCCTCCAAGACCCCGCCTCCTCCCCAAGACTCCGCCTTCCAGGATACAAGGGGTGGCTGGCTTTCCTGATTACACTGGAATGCTGTGTCTGCGGGGTCAAACGGCTGTGGCCCCGCCACACACACACACTGCTACGTGTGTGTGTGTGTGTGTGTGTGTGTGTGTGTGTGTGTGTGTGTGTGTGTGTGCTGTCAACACTTGCCATGCCACTCTTGAGCACTCTGTAGAGGAGGGGAAGCTGGCTGATACCCTCCAGAAATAACCAGCGAGACAGCCCCCCCTGACCCCCACACAGACGGCTGGCCAGCAGCCACAGGTGAGTCTTTAATGTCCGGGGGGAAGCAGGAATGTTCTGGGAATTTCCCAGTTCAACTGCTTCCCAGTGGTCTTGAATGTTCATTAAAGTTTAAAGTTGATCATTTGTGCCATCAAAAGGTGCATTTCCCAGCACACTGTGACACACCTGCGCAGCAGCAGATACAGAGGTGAAGCTGCTTCATGGCTAAAGCCTCTTGATTAAACAGCATCACCCAAACTGAGCCAGCTACACATGACCTTGTTTATGGGGGGGGGACCACAGCCTCATACTGGTTATTGTTATTATTGTTGTTGTTATTATATTGTTGTTATTATTATTGTTGTTGTTAATATTGTTGTTATTATTATTGTTGTTATTAATATTGGTGTTATTAGTAGCAGTATCAGCAGTAGTAGTAGCAGCAGCAGCTACAGTAGCAGCAGTAGTAGCAGCAGCAGCTAGCAGTAGTAGTAGGAATAGCAGCTACAGTAGCAGTAGTAGCAGCAGCTACAGTAGCAGTAGTAGTAGCAATAGCAGCTAGCAGCAGCTACAGTAGTAGCAGCAGTAGTAGTAGCAGTAGCAATAGCAGCAGTAGTAGTAGCAATAGCAGCAGCAGCTACAGTAGTAGCAGCAGCAGTAGCAGTAGCAATAGCAGCAGTAGTAGTAGCAATAGCAGCAGCAGCTACAGTAGTAGCAGCAGCAGCTAGCAGTAGTAGTAGCAATAGCAGCAGCAGCTAGCAGCTAAGCTCCTGGGTCACTCGATGTTTTGACTCCACTCTTTCAGTGAATCTCTCTGGGGAACAACAGGTGACACCGGAACAGGTGGAGCTGCGCTAACAACGTAGAATTCGGACACTTTGCGCAGCAGCAGCCCGGAAGGTGATTAAATGTATTAGAGACTCACACGCTCACTTCTGAGCTCGCGCTCTGGGGGCGGGGACTGCGCCGGAAGTGGCTCCGCGCTGTCCGGATGTGGACGTGGCACAGCGCTGCAGCAGTTCCGCTGAATGTCCGCTTCTGATACCGAGAAGGGATTAGTGAGACACCCCGGGACGACATCGACTTTACTCTTCGGTCACGGGTTTCACCGTCTACCCAGAATAAGGGCTTTTCTTGACATCTACAACACTCGGGAGGTATGTCTCGGTTTCCAAACGCTCAGCGTGTCGTCTTTGCCCGGTTCGATTGAGAAATATTAGCGTTTGCTGGGATTGCTAACGCTAGCCGCTGCCGATGAACTAGCCTAGCCTAGCTTCGCTGTGCTGTAGCTAATCTGAGGAGGCTAACGGTTGCTACCCCCGGATGGTCCGGCTGGGTCACAGCTGATTTGACCAAAACTGCTGTCATCACGGTTCTAGTAGTGTGGCCCCTCACGCAAGTAGTTTTCAAACTATTATTTGGGATGTTTGGGACCCCAGGTGATTCTACAGGTGATTCACCAGGCTTTTTGGCGTGTGAGTGTTTGGCGTCTTCTACTTTTTGGTTTTGTTGGTATCTTTCCTTGCTAACGCTAGCTAGCGAGCATTGCGGCACGGGCTTCATAACGCGTTTCCCACTATCGCACCTTAAACCTGCTCACATATTTGAAGTTACTACCCTAGTTACCCTAGTTAGTCGCGTCTGGTAAACTCTGGGAGCGGTTTAGACCGAACTTTAAAACCTCCCACGACCTGCTGCCGGGAACAGATGTGGGTCAAAGTAGGCCCGGAATACTAACGAGCTGCTGGGCTCCAGCGATTGTGTTTCTCGGTGTCGCACCTGTACCGCTGAATTATTCAGCATCCGTGTTTGTCTGTCAGTTGATCCCGATGGATTAAAGTTGGCCAGATCTGTAGAATCGCCGGTAAAGTTGCCTGTAGACTCACCTGTAGAATCACCTGTAGAATCGCCTATAGACTCACCTGTAGAATCGCCTATAGACTCACCTGTAGAATCACCTGTCGAGTCGCCTGTAGAATCACCTGTCGAGTCGCCTGTACACCTGTCACCTGTCGAGTCGCCTGTAGAAACGCCTTGGTGTTCTAACCAACCTGGTGGTTCTTGGTTTAACTTCTGTCCCACATTGTGGACCAGACAAATATGGGAGGTCCTGAAGCAGGAACAGAATCTGGTTCTGTTGGAGAATCAGGGAGGACGACAAGGCTACTAGTATAGTGGGTTACTATTAGAGTAGGTTACTGGTAGAGTAGGTTACTATTAGAGTAGGTTACTATTAGAGTAGGTTACTATTAGAGTAGGTTACTATGGGTTACTAGTACAGGAGGAGGCTGTAGCATCAAAGCAAGCTGTCAGAATCTTCATCAACATATTTGCTGTTTGATCTTCAGGACCAGAATCTTCTGTCCAGCAGAATTAGGTTTAATTAGCTTTTTTCATCTGGTTCCTTTAGTGTGTGTGTGTTGTGTGTGTCTGTGTGTGTGTGTGTGTTGGGGACAGGCTCTCCTGGATCCGTCCCGTCAGTACCTCTGAACTGTTCCTGTTATTTTCCCAGATTTCGGGATGAACTGAGGATGAATGTAGACCAGCACGCTCCGATGGCCTCCCAGTACGGTCCGCCCCCCCCTGGCTACGGCCAGCCCAGCTACCCCCCTCTGGATGGGGGCTACCCCGCGCCGTACGCGCCCTACAACGGCCCCGCCTCAGCCTACCAGCCGGGCCCCCCCAGCAAGGTTTGTCTTGGGTCGTTGTGATTCCAGATGTGCTGCTGCCACCACCCGGATCATTTCTCACCTTTCTCTTTCCATTTCCTTCCGTTTTCCCTCCTCTTGGCACCTTTCTTCTTCTCTTGTATTCCAGGTTATTCCGCTTTCACCAGCTTTCCCTCTAAGGCTGTGGCCCCCCCGGCCTCTGACCTGTCCTCCCCCCTTGACCTGGGTAACTGCCTCCTCTTGTTGCTCAGCCTCTCTCGCCCCGTCGTTTCTTGCTAACGTCAGTGGTGTCGCTGCTGTTCCCAAAGGCCACAGTCTCGCCGCCGCCGTGGCGCCTGGACCTGCAGTTCTGTGGACCGTTCCAGAATCGGGTCCCCAATCCGGTTCTGGACGTTTCCAAATGTGCCGTTCAATCCGATACGAGTTTCTTGAGCGCAGCGGCGGACCGAGCGATGGGGTCATAGTTCACCATAGTTAATCTTGAGCTAACTGCGGTTCTGTGCTAACGTGTTTAATGTTGAGCTAATCACGGTTCTGTGCTAACGTCTTTAATGTTGAGCTAAACGCGGTTCTGTGCTAACGTCTTTAATGTTGAGCTAACCGCGGTTCTGTGCTAACGTCTTTAATGTTGAGCTAAACACGGTTCTGTGCTAACGTCTTTAATGTTGAGCTAAACACGGTTCTGTGCTAACGTCTTTAATGTTGAGCTAACCATGGTTCTGTGCTAACGTCTTTAATGTTGAGCTAACACGGTTCTGTGCTAGCGTCTTTAATGTTGAGCTAAACATGGTTCTGTGCTAACGTCTTTAATGTTGAGCTAATCACGGTTCTGTGCTAACTTCTTTAATGTTGAGCTAATCACGGTTCTGTGCTAACTTCTTTAATGTTGAGCTAAACACGGTTCTGTGCTAACGTCTTCAATGTTGAGCTAAACAAGGTTCTGTGCTAACGTCTTTAATATTGAGCTAAACACGGTTCTGTGCTAACGTCTTTAATGTTGAGCTAACCACGGTTCTGTGCTAACGTCTTTAATGTTGAGCTAAACACGGTTCTGTGCTAACGTCTTTAATGTTGAGCTAACCATGGTTCTGTGCTAACGTCTTTAATGTTGAGCTAACCACGGTTCTGTGCTAGCGTCTTTAATGTTGAGCTAAACACGGTTCTGTGCTAACGTCTTTAATGTTGAGCTAATCACGGTTCTGTGCTAACGTCTTTAATGCTAATCGCTCCAGCCGCTAACCCCAACGAGCGGCTCCTGCAAACGTTGGTTGATGCAGGTGGAATCTGCTGGTGGATTCGTTGCTGCTGTGCCCCCCCCCATGTGCCCCCCCCGTGTCACCTGTGTAACTAAGGCATTTCCATCCCTCGCAGGTCCATCCAGGGGCCCCCCCACCTCCGGGGCTCCCCCAGCTCCAGCAGCTCAACCGTTGAACCAGTACAGCCACAGTCCAGCCAACGTGCAGAATGGACCCCCCCCCATGACACAGCCCCCCCCCAGGTAAGCGCATGTGTCCTGTGAGGCGTCTGCTCACTGTTGTGCACGTGACCAGGCGCTGACACGTGCGCTGCTCTGTCTCCAGACCGCAGCAGTACAGCCAGGGAGCCGTGACTCTGGCGGGGGCCACCTACCCCCACCACTATGGTCCTCCCAGCATGCAACAGGTCACCAATCACATGACAGGGATGCAGATCACATCTGGAGCGCCAGCTGCTGCAGGGCCGGATTACGGTACAGTTGTGGCCTGGGTCATGTTGGGGGGGGGTTCGGGCGACTCTTAACCATGTGTCTCTGGTTCTCTGCAGCGCCCCCCCACCGCTCCGAAGCTCCTGCCAGTACAGCCTACTCAGCTGCGCCCCCCCCCAGCTCCTCTGCCCCGCTGCCCCCCCCCAGTCCCAGTGCTCCTTCTCAGCAATATTACCGGGGCCCGCCATGTCCCCCCCAGCATCCCTTCGCCGCTGCTGCCCCCCCGACTTCACAGCAGCAGTTCACCCCCCCGGCCTCGCAGCAGACCTTCCCCCCCCCTTCTCACTCCTCCGTGCCTCCGCCCAGCCAGGCCCCCGCCCCGCAGCCCCCCTTCTCCGCACCTCCACCTGTCAGCCAAGCTGCGTTCCTGTCTGGCCCCCCCCCTCCGGCTCAGGGCTCTTTTCCACCGAGAGCGCCCCCTCCATCCTCTCAGCCTGGATCCTTTCCCCCCTCTGGGCCCCCCCCTACTTCGCTGTCCTCTGGCCATTACGGCCAAATGCCCCCCCAGCAGCCCCCTCCCTCCCAGCCATCGCCGTACCACTCGGGGCCCCCCCCTCCCAGTGGTCACATGCCGCCTACGTCCATGGCTCAGAGCAACCACCTGCCCCCGGGCCCACAGGGGGCGCCGGCCTGTCTGGGCCCCTGCAGGGGGCGCCGGGGGGGTTCCCCCCCCAGCAGAACGGTGGGGCTTCAACACCACACACACTTCCTGTTGCGTCGCTGCTTCCTGTCTCACTGCGATCTGTGTCTTTAAAGGAGCGTTTGGGCCCGTCAGGGCCCCCCAGCCGGGATACGCTGGCCCCTATCCCGGACAGCCCCCCTACGGGGGCCCGGCTCCAGCTCCAGGACCAGCACCAGCTCCGGCCCCCCCTGCACAGAAGAGGCTGGACCCAGACGCCATCCCCAGCCCGGTAAACACACACCTCCTGGTGCTGCTAGAACCTCCAGAACCAAAGCCTGATTATTATGGGTGATGTTCCAGAGGCTTGGCAGGACCAGCCTCTCCCACTCTCGTGTCATGGGGACCTGGGGTGGTTCCTGGGACCTGGGATGGTTCCTGAGGTGGTTCCTGGGACCTGGGGTGGTTCCTGGGGTGGTTCCTGGGACCTGGGGTGGTTCCTGGGGTGGTTCCTGGGACCTGGGGTGGTTCCTGGGATGGTTCCTGGGGTGGTTCCTGGGTCCTCCAGGGCTGGCTGGAGACAGTTTTGCTCTCTTCTTCTCTGAATCTCCTCTCTTATATTTCCACTGTTTGCTGGACACTGTTGAATGTAAAGCCGGCGTCAGATGTTCCGGCCGTGCAGAGGTCCAGACATAGAATAGATCCCGACGCTATTCCCAGCCCAGTAAGTGTCCGTGTGGCTCTGCTTCCCCCTCTCCTCATGGCATGTCTGACCCCCCCTTTTCCCGCCTCTTCCTCCCCAAAACTGATCTTTGCTTCGTTAAATCTGTTGCTTAGTCGCCCTGAAGAAGCTGAAACCAGAACGTGGAGGTCTTTTAGACCCTGGGGGGCTTCAGTTCTGCTCCAGAGCTCTTAAACGTGCACGTTTAGTAGGTTTTAGCCGTTTTTAGCCGCCACGTCCCCCAATCCTGCTCTGGTTTCCTCTGCTTCAGTGGATCAGAGCGTTTCATGGATCTGGATCTGTTTTAGGATCATTGACTGCCCCCCCCCCCTCACACACACACACACACACACACACACACCTGCTGCATGTGGGTCGCTCCATCTCCCTCATTTAGTCCGTCCTCCCTCTGATGTCACCTCGCCCAGCGTGCGTCCCATCCTGGTGTTGGTGAGGCAGCATGACCCCACTGTGACCTCCTCATCCATGTTTGGGCGGGTTCTGGTGGTGTTCTGGGGCTCTGCGGGTCACATGACTCGGGTCACATGACTCAGGTTTCCTCCCTTTCTCTGCTCCGTAGATTCAGGTCATCGAGGACGACAAGGTCAAGACCACTGAACCGTTCACCACGGGGGTCAGAGGTCAGGCCCCTCCGCTGGTCACCACTCATTTCCAAGTGAAAGACCAAGGTGGGTTCTGGTTCCGCTGGGTTCTGTTTGCCGAGCCGCTCTCTCTTTACCACCTGCTGGGTGTGTGCAGGTAACGCCAGCCCCCGCTTCGTCCGCTGCACCGCCTACAACATGCCCTGCACGGCCGACATGGCCAAGCAGTCCCAGGTGCCCCTGGCCGCCGTCATCAAGCCCCTGGGCACGCTGCCGCCAGACGAGGTGAGCGCTCCACCCCCGACCCCCCCGCGGTGGGTCCCCCCCCAGGTGGTGACATCACGGGTCTGATGTCACCACCACACAGGTTTGATGGCGCTGGGGCTGGGTCTGCGTGACA
The DNA here is from genome assembly GCF_003711565.1 of Takifugu flavidus. Classification (NCBI taxonomy): domain Eukaryota; kingdom Metazoa; phylum Chordata; class Actinopteri; order Tetraodontiformes; family Tetraodontidae; genus Takifugu; species Takifugu flavidus. Next base: position 28,233,330 of record NC_079520.1, on the reverse strand, counting down.
GCTCCTCAGATTAGTTTTAGTCACATGGTTCCTGTTATGTCAGCAGCATAATCCCGGTGGGGGGGGGGGTTGTGGGGGGGGTGGAGCTCATGTCCAACAGGACTGAGGTCCTTGGTGCTCTCTGATGTCATCGCTCGGTCTGCTCAGAGCCCCCCGTACCTGGTGGACCACGGCGAGGGGGGGCCGATCCGCTGCAACCGCTGCAAGGCCTACATGTGTCCGTACATGCAGTTCATGGAGGGGGGGCGCCGCTTCCAGTGTGGCTTCTGCAGCTGCGTCACAGAGGGTGAGCCACATTCCCACCCAGTCAGGCTCTCAGAACCTGGACCTGGGCTGACCGGGGTTCTGCTGGTTCCGCCCACAGTGCCTCCACATTACTTCCAGCATCTGGACCACACCGGGAAGAGGGTGGACTACTACGAGAGGCCAGAACTGTCGCTGGGCAGCTACGAGTTCCTGGCCACTGTGGACTACTGTAAGGTGGGTCCGGAGCCCCCGGAGGTCCGTGTGTGTGAGCCGGGCCTGGTACCTGGACATGCTAATGATCCTCTTCCTTCTCCCTTAACAGAACAACAAGCTTCCTCAGCCTCCGGCCTTCATCTTCCTCATCGATGTGTCCTACAACGCTGTGAAGAGCGGGATGGTCGCCATCGTGTGCCAGGAGCTCAAGACCCTCCTGGACCACCTGCCCAGGTACGCAGACGCACGATGGCGCCCGGAGACGCGGCCGGACCCGCCGCTCACGTCTGTGTCCCCCTTTGTGGACTCAGGGAGAACCCCGAAGCGGACTCGCCGGTCCGGGTGGGCTTCGTCACCTACAACAAGGTTCTGCACTTCTACAACGTCAAGTCGAGCCTGGCGCAGCCGCAGATGCTGGTGGTCTCGGACGTGTCCGACACCTTCGTCCCGCTCCTGGACGGCTTCCTGGTGAACGTCAAAGAGAGCCGCCTGGTCATCGAGAGGTGGGTCGCCGAGCGCGGCGCCGGCGCCGTGGCGTGGACACACGTGCACACTCTCCTGCGTTCTCTCTCTCCCCAGCTTGCTGGATCAGATACCTGAGATGTTTGCAGAGACCAGGGAGACGGAGACGGTCTTTGGGCCCGTGGTCCAGGCCGGCCTGGAGGCCCTGAAGGTAAAGGGTTAGGGTCGGGGTCGGGGTTCGAGCCTGGCGTCCCCGTGACCTTGTCCTGGTTCCCCAGGCTGCCGACTGTGCTGGGAAGCTGTTTGTGTTCCACACCTCTCTGCCCATCGCCGAAGCTCCTGGAAAACTGAAAAACAGGGAGGACAAGAAGCTGATCGGCACGGATAAGGAGAAGGTAACGCCCCCGTGCGTGGTGTCCTCCACCGCCCGTGGACTCATTCTGGTTTCTTCAGGCTCTGTTCCAGCCCCAGATCAGCTTCTACAACAGCCTGGCCAAGGACTGCGTGGCCCAGGGCTGCTGCGTGGACCTCTTCCTCTTTCCCAACCAGTACGTGGACATGGCAACGTTAGGGGTGGTTCCTGTGTCCACCGGAGGCTCTGTCTATAAATACACCTACTTCCAGGTGAGAGCAGACTCACCTGCTCATTACTGAGACCTTCCTGAAACGCTCTGATAACCAGGAGGACAAGTGCTGAGACTTGCTGCCTTTGTCCCCCAGGCTGAGACGGACAAGGAGCAGTTCCTCAACGATCTCCGCCGCGACGTTCAGAAGCTCATCGGCTTCGACGCCGTCATGAGGGTGCGAACCAGCACAGGTAGGACTTCCTTTCCTGGGACGCCCAACTCCCCAAAAACACGGGACTTCACGATGCGTCCTGTCCTGTCCCGGCCGTCCCGTCCTGTCCTGTCCTGTCCCGGCCGTCCCGTCCTGTCCCCGCAGGAATCCGAGCGACGGACTTCTACGGCTCCTTCTTCATGAGCAACACCACGGACGTGGAGCTGGCAGGTCTGGACTGTGACAAGGCCGTGACGGTGGAGTTCAAGCACGACGACAAGCTGAGCGAGGAGACGGGGGCTCTGATGCAGGTGTGCACGCTCTCCAGGAGCGCCCACGCTCCCGGCGTGGCGTGGCGTGGCGTGGCGTTGACGGTGCGTGTGTCCTGTCCCCGCAGTGCGCCGTCCTCTACACCAGCTGCAGCGGCCAGCGCCGGCTCCGCATCCACAACATGGCGGTGAGCTGCTGCTCCCAGCTGGCCGACCTCTACCGCAACTGCGAGACCGACACCATCATCAACTACTTCGCTAAATACGGTGAGTCGCGCCGCTTCCTGTCGCCATTCAGGAGGTTCCTGGCCAACGGCGTGAAGCTGCGAGGGACGGGCTCCTTCCTGTTCAGGGTCCTTCCTGTTCAGGGTCCTTCCTGCTCGGGGTGCTTCCTGCTCGGGGTGCTTCCTGCTCGGGGTGCTTCCTGCTCGGGGTGCTTCCTGCTCGGGGTGCTTCCTGTTCGGGGTGCTTCCTGTTTGGGCTCCTTCCTGTTCGGGGTGCTTCCTGTTCGGGGTGCTTCCTGTTCGGGGTGCTTCCTGTTCGGGGTGCTTCCTGCTCGGGGTGCTTCCTGTTCAGGGTCCTTCCTGCTCGGGCTCCTTCCTGCTCGGGCTCCTTCCTGCTCGGGGTGCTTCCTGCTTGGGGTGCTTCCTGTTCGGGGTGCTTCCTGTTTGGGCTCCTTCCTGTTCGGGGTGCTTCCTGTTCGGGGTGCTTCCTGTTCGGGGTGCTTCCTGCTGGGGGTGCTTCCTGCTCAGGGTGCTTCCTGTTCGGGGTGCTTCCTGCTCGGGGTGCTTCCTGCTCGGGGTGCTTCCTGCTCAGGCTCCTTCCTGCTCAGGCTCCTTCCTGCTCGGGGTGCTTCCTGCTCAGGTGTGCGTCTCTGTGTGTTGCAGCATTCCGTGGCGTCCTCAGCAACCCCACCAAGGCCGTGAGGGACACGCTGGTCAACCAGTGTGCTCAGATCCTGGCCTGTTACAGGAAGAACTGTGCGAGTCCGTCTTCTGCTGGTCAGGTACTGAGATCCCAACCGTCTCCGAGGAATCCTCGCCGGTCGGCGCTAACGCTTCCCCCGTGTTCCCAGTTGATCCTCCCCGAGTGCATGAAGCTGCTTCCTGTCTACCTGAACTGCGTGCTGAAGAGCGACGTGCTGCTTCCTGGAGCCGACGTCTCCCTGGACGACCGGGCCTACCTGAGGCAGCTGGTCAGCGGCATGGACGTCTCGGAGAGCCACGTCTTCTTCTACCCCCGACTGCTGCCGGCGGTGAGACGGCGTCTGTGGGGGAGTTACAGACCCAGGGGGAGGGTTACAGACCCAGGGGGAGGGTACAGACCCCAGGGGGAGGGTTACAGACCCAGGGGGAGAGTCACAGACCCAGGGGGAGGGAGAGTTACACAGACCCAGGGGAGGGGAGAGTTAGACCCAGGGGGAGAGTTACAGACCCAGGGGGAGGGTTACAGACCCAGGGGGAGAGTACAGACCCAGGGGGAGGGTTACAGACCCAGGGGGAGGGAGTTACAGACCCCAGGGGGAGAGATACAGACCCAGGGGGAGAGTACAGACCCAGGGGGAGGGTTACAGACCCAGGGGGAGAGTTACAGACCCAGGGGGAGAGAGTTACAGACCCAGGGGGAGGGTTACAGACCCAGGGGGAGGGTTACAGACCCCAGGGGAAGTTACAGACCCAGGGGGAGGGTTACAGACCCAGGGGGAGAGAGTTACAGACCCAGGGGGAGAGTTACAGACCCAGGGGGAGGTTACAGACCCCGGTGGGAGAGTTACAGACCCCGGTGGGAGAGTTACAGACCCAGGGGGAGAGTTACAGACCCAGGGGGAGAGTTACAGACCCAGGGGGAGGGTTACAGACCCAGGGGGAGAGTTACAGACCCAGCGGGAGAGTCACAGACCCAGCGGGTCTCTTCAGACTGTGACCAGCAGGTGGCAGCACACAACAGAACCCACAGCTTTTTTTCTGCACTATTTTAGATCAAGCTGGAAAACGGGTCGTTGCCGGTGGCGATAAGAGACTCGGAGGAGCGGCTGTCCAAAGGCGGCGTCTACCTCCTGGAGACGGGCCTGCGCCTCTTCCTGTGGGTGGGCGCCAGCGTCCAGCAGGAGGTGCTGCTCAGCATCTTCGGCACGTCGAGCTTCAGCCAGATCGACTCCAGCTTGGTGAGAGGAAGTGACATCACTGCGTCTGACCTGGCGGCAGCTTCACACGTGCATGAGACCCAAACCTTGTGTTTCAGACCAGCCTGCCGGTGCTGGAGAACCCGTATTCCCAACGCCTGCGGGAGCTCATCCACTCCTTCAGAGCCCAGCGCTCCCGATACATGAAGGTCAGAGGTCAACGTTAGCGGAAACGCTAGCGGAAACGTTAGCCATCATGTTGCCATCATGTCACCCTCCTCTTCCTCCCCCTCCTCCTCTTCCTCACCCTCCTCCTCCCCCGCTCCTCCTCCTCCCGCTCCTCCTCCTCCCCCCCTCCTCCTCTTCCTCACCCTCCTCCTCCCGCTCCCCCACTCCCCCTCCTCTTCCTCTCCCTCCTCTTCCTCCCCCTCCTCCTCTTCCTCTCCCTCCTCCTCCTCTCCCCCCCTCCCTCACCCTCCTCCTCCTCTCCCTCCTCCTCCTCCTCCCGCTCCTCCTCCTCTCCCCCCCTCCTCACCCTCTTCCTCTTCCTCTCTGCAGCTGACGGTGGTGAAACAGGAAGACCGCAGCGAGCTGATCTTCAAGCGCTTCCTGGTGGAGGACAAGAGCGCCAGCGGGGGGGCCTCGTACGTGGACTTCCTGTGCCACATGCACAAGGAGATCCGCCAGCTGCTGAGCTAGGCCCCCCAACGCCCCCCTCCCTCTGTATGCCCCCCCCCCGGTTTACTACACCTTGTGAAACGAAGCGCTTTATCTTTTTCCTTTTTTAAAATAAAGAATCTAAAGCTCTCCCGGCTGCCTGAGAGCAGCAGGCGTGGAGCTTCGCTCTGCCTCAAACCTCCGTCGTGAGGAGGGCGGCGTGTATATACAGGTGAACAACAGGTGAACAACATGTATGCAACAGACTGAGCGTGTGTGAGATGACTGATCGAGTCGGTTCACTGTACGAGCACTAAACTTTTTTATGATTGACTCCCCATAGAGTGAAGGGCATCTGTGCACGGAGCGAATGTTGCTGAACGCTGGCCTGAGGACCCCCTCGTGTGTGTGTGTGTGTGTGTGTGTGGTGTGTGTGTGTGTGTGCATGCGCGGCTGTGTGCGCATGCGTGTGTGTGTGTCTGACGACCTGTCACCCACAATGCATAGTCTTCAACTGTAAACTGGTGGGTGTGACGCTCGCGAGTGTGTCGTAATAAAAGTGCACGTGGCTGCAGCAGCATTAAAGTGATGGTGCAAACGTTTGTGGGATTCCCGTGCACGAGGAAGCTTCGTTGTTTTTTTGTTGTTTTTTTTGAGATGAATCAAGATTGTGGGCAGCTGCGAACGCTGACGGAGAATTGTGATCATGCCGGACGGTAAAATGAGCGCACGTGCACGATCAGCGCACGGATTCTGAGTGGTCTCACTGACGAGGGTCAGCGTGGACATAAATCTATAATCTGTATAGAATTAATAGAATATCACCTTTAAAGATCTGCCTGGTCAGCCCAAGGACGTGTCTGTACTGTGTGTGAGAGTGTGTGTGTGTGTGTGTGTGTGTGTGTGTGTGAGAGAGAGAGTGTGAGAGAGTGGGGGGGTTGGTCCTGGTGAACTTCCTGTTAGGAACAGAGGGATCAGCCAACTCACACACACTTGTGTCATTAAACACTTTCTGTTCCTTTTTTAAAGTCTCTGTGTGTGTGTGTGAGTCTGTGTGAGTGTGTGTGTGTGCGCACTCTCTCCCCGTCTTCTGTTCACTGGCTCTGATCGGCCGTCGTCTTGACTCATCTTAATTTCCTCCTTTTTCATTGCCTCCTGGGACTGCTAATAAAATGATTGTTGAAAGTGAATTTTTCCAAAAGTTTTTATTTGATATCAAATGTCTGAAGGAGCAGCAGGCGGCTGCTGCTGCCCCCTGCTGGAGGGCTCCAGTGTGGCTGCTGCCCCCTGCTGGAGGGCTCCAGTGTGGCTGCTGCCCCCTGCTGGAGGGCTCCAGTGTGGCTGCTGCCCCCTGCTGGAGGGCTCCAGTGCTGCTGCTGCCCCCTGCTGGAGGGCTCCAGTGCTGCTGCCCCCTGCTGGAGGGCTCCAGTGTGGCTGCTGCCCCTGCTGGAGGGCTCCAGTGCTGCTGCTGCCCCCTGCTGGAGGGCTCCAGTGCTGCTGCCCCCTGCTGGAGGGCTCCAGTGTGGCTGCTGCCCCTGCTGGAGGGCTCCAGTGCTGCTGCCCCTGCTGGAGGGCTGCAGTGTGGCTGCTGCCCCCTGCTGGAGGGCTCCAGTGCTGCTGCCCCCTGCTGGAGGGCTGCAGTGTGGCTGCTGCCCCCTGCTGGAGGGCTCCAGTGTGGCTGCTGCCCCCTGCTGGAGGGCTGTAGTATGGCGGCTGCTGCCCCCTGCTGGAGGGCTGCAGTGTGGCTGCTGCCCCCTGCTGGAGGGCTGCAGTATGGCGGCTGCTGCCCCCTGCTGGAGGGCTGTAGTATGGCGGCTGCTGTCAGCACAGGTGCACCGTGGCGTCCGCCCAGCCCAGCCTGAACGCCGCGTGCACGGGCTCGGTGAAGGTGGTGTTGAAGGTGTGGAGGAGGCTCAGGACGCCGTCGGCGACCCTGAAGAAGGCCAGCGTCCCTGCGCACCAGTCCAGGAATACCCCCACCTTCCTGGAGCCGGGATGGCCGTTGAGATCGGAGCTCAGCCCCTTGTGCCAGGCCCGGAAGCCGTCCCGGTGGCAGCTCACCCCCCAGGAAGACTCGTTTTTACCCAGCTGGCTGTCGTCCCCCTCCCCCTTCCGCCTCATGCTCCTGTAGGCCGCTCCGATGAACACTCTCTGGCTCCATTCGGTCTCCCAGTAGCAGCGCCCGGTCAGACCCTCCACACTCAACACCTGGGACCAGAAGTCGAACCTGTCCAGGTGATCAGGGTACGGCTGCTGGGTCCAACGCCGGGCTGTGCTGTTCCCCTCAGAGAGACAAAGGTCCACTTGTGCCGTGTTCGGATCCAGGGTCAACTTTGTGGTATCTGATGGTCAAAAAAAGGAAGAGGATTAGTCCTGGACACACACACACACACCAGGCTTAAGGGTTGAAGTCACATGACAGGTCCCACGTGACCTCCTTAAGGCCTGCACTGATATTAAAAACACCACGGCCATTTTCAGAGTAAAATGAGCTCAGGCAACAGTCAACACGTCACTGAAGCGTTTTCGGGCTCTGCAGGACAACCGGAGGTGCTGACACTCACACTTCTGAGGAGCCGGGAGGATCCTGGCCTCGCCACAGTGTTCCACGCTGAAACAAAACCCACACAAAGTTAAAACGGCCGTCTTGTGTTTGGGAATTGACTTGGTTTTTCACACCAGTAGTTGATGACAAAGGGGTTGTTAGTGTTGGAGGGGTGGACAGACTGATGCTGCATATTAGCAACATGCTAACGGTTCAGACCGGACTTGCCGCAGGCTGCATTGTGGGTCGTGCAGCAGAGTCGAGAGTAAGTCCAGTCCCGCGTCCCCCGGGTGGTTGTAGCTCAGGTCCAGCTCTCTCAGCCCGGATGAGTTGAGGGCAGACGCCAGGAAAGTGCAGCTCTCGTGCGTGAGTCCGCACAGGGACAACCTCCAGAGGGGACACGTCATCACACACCGCTTCACTCTTTAGTCCACTGGACAATGAATGTGGACGTTCTCTCACAGGAGCGTTTCCAGTTTACAGTCGGGACTCTCCAGTCCGCCACAGAGCCGTTGGACCCCGGCGTCCCGGAGGTCGTTGTCCGAGAGGTCCAGAAGTCTCAGCTTACACGAGCCGGAGCTGATGGTTGAAGCTAGGGGCCAGGAACTGTCCTGGGTCAGGCTGCAGCTCCTTAATCTGACCAGAACAAAAAGAGATGCAGAAGTCACCCAGAACCCCCCCCAACCCGTGTGGATCTGAGGGGGACAGACCTGAGTGTCTCCAGGTTGGCGTTGATCAGTCCCCGCGAGAGCGCCGCTACCCCCGCATCCGCCAGGGGGTTGTTGCTCAGGTCCAGCTCCCTGAGGCGGGACGTGCTGATGGCGTTGGACAGTTTTTCACAGCAGTTCACCGTCAGCTTACAAGCGTTTAGCCTGTCGGAACAACAACAGGTGGAGACCGTGAGGAACCGTGGAGACCGTGAGGAACCGTGGAGACCGTGAGGAACCGTGAAGACCGTGAGGAACCGTGGAGAACCGTGGAGACCGTGAGGAACCGTGAAGAACCGTGGAGACCGTGAGGAACCGTGGAGACCGTGAGGAACCGTGGAGACTGTGGAGAACCGTGGAGACCGTGAGGAACCGTGGAGACCGTGAGGAACCGTGGACACTGTGAAGAAGCGCTGGTTCCGCTCCGACTTCCTTCAGACTCACTTTGCTTCCTGAGCAGCTTTGACAACAGGCAGCAGCCTCAGGAGTCCCTCCTCTGAGCGAGCGTACTGGCTCAGCACGAACACGCCCAGATCCTCTTCTGACGCCAACAGAACCACCACCAGAGCGTTCCACTGGGAGGAGGAAAGCTTGCTCTGGTGAAGGTGCCCGGACCGGAGGTGGCCCTGGATCTCGTCCACCAGGGAGCGGTCGTTCAGCTCGTTCAGGCAGTGGAAGAGATTGAGGCATCTGTCCACCGACGAGCTTCTCCTGATCTTCTCCTTGATGTGTTTGATGATCTCCGCTCTGGTGCGCTGCTGGGTTCTGTTCTGGATCATCAGGTGCTTCAACAGGGTCTGGTTGGATTCCAGAGACAGGCCCAAGAGGAAGCGCAGGAAGATGTCAAAATGTCCCTCCTCGCTCCGCAAGGCCTTTTCCACCGCTCCTCTGTAGAGGACGAGCTCGGACGTGTCTCTGAAGGGGAATATCTGGAAGGCGACGGCTTCCTGATCAGCACGTTGAAGTTGTCGTTGTTGAATTTCAGGAAGACGTACAAGGCGGCGAAGAACTCCTGGATGCTGAGGTGGATGAAGCAGAACATCTTTTCCCTGCACAGAATCATCTCCTCACTGAAGATCTGCGTGTAGACGCCCGAGAACACGGAGGCCTGCGTCACCTGGATGCCGCTCTGCACCAGGTCCTTCTCGTAGAAGATCAGGTTGCCCTGCTCCAGCTGTCTGTAGGCCAGGTTGCCCAGCGACATCAGATTGGCCCTCAAGACGTCCGCCTTCGACTCGCTGCTGGCAGGCCGCCTCTTGTTGACGTTGTCCACGTACAGGGACAGGAAGTGGATGTACATCTGCGTCAGCGTCTTTGGGGAGTCCTCGCCGTCCGCCGTGGACAGCTTCCTGCGGAGGACGGTGGCCGCCATCAAGCAGAAGATGGGGAGGTGGCACATGATGTGGAGGCTCCTGCAGGACTTCACGTGCGCGATCACTCGCTCTGCGAGAGGCTTCTCGGGAATTTTCCTCCTGAAGTATTCGTCCTTCTGGGGGTCGTTGAAGCCGCGCACCTCTGTCACGAGATCCAGGTGGCACAGGGGGATCCGAGCGGACGCCAGCGGGCGGGACGTGATCCAGACCAGAGCCAGCGGGAGCAGTCGGCCCCTGATCAGGTTGGTCAGCAGCACCGCCACGGAGGCTTCCTGCGTCACGTCCGCCAGGATCTCGCTGTTCTCGAAGTCCAGGGACAGGCGGCTCTCGTCCAGGCCGTCCAGGATGAAGAGGATTCTGATGAAGACACTTTTGAAGATTCCGGACTCTTTGGTCTCGGGGAAAAAGACGGCGAGTAACTCTTCAAAACTCAGACTCTTCTTCCTCATTAAGTTCAGCTCTCGGAAAGACAAAGGAAAGACGAAGTCCAGGTGGTCGTGCTCTCCGTCCTCGGCCCAGTCCAGAGTGAACTTATTGACGTGGACGGTCTTGCCGACGCCGGCGACCCCCCTGGTCATCACACTCCTGATCTGGAAGTCTTGTCCTTCGGCAGGGACAAAGAGCTGGTTGCAGCTGATGCATTTGTCCCTGGCGTCCACCCTGGGAGACGCCTCGATCTGCCTCACCTCGTGCTGCTTGTTGACCTCCCCGCTCCCCCCCTCCGTGATGTAGAGCTCGGTGTAGATCTGGCGGAGAGGCGTCTTCCTGGCGTCTATCGTCACTCCTTCCAGTAAGTGACTGAACCTTCTCCTAATCGTTGCTTTCAGCTTCTGCCGACACTCAGCAGTCCGGTCTGGGGGACAGAAGGACAAAGGTTACCAGGGTCTCTCTCCCCTTTGGGGGGACGTCTCGGTTCCCTCGGGGGGCAGGATGAAGCGCTGACCTGGGGGCTGCAGAGCGACTTCTCCATTGTTGTTGTTGTTCAAGGCTTCTTTCGATGAGCTCAACCCTGGAAGATGAGGAGCAGCAGAGATCAGACACCCGCTCTGGTCCCCCCCAGATCTGAAGTCTCACCTGGGTCGGGGGAGGTGATGGTGATGTTCACGCTGCCGATGCTGGAGCCAGTGATGAAGGGAGCGACCAGGACGCTCCCGCCCTGAGCGCTTAAACTGGGACTGAACTGATGAACTTCTGCCCGGTTTGTGGAACCAACGTCTGACACAAACAACAAGATTTCTCTTCAGTGACGTCTGACTTTGGCGGTGGTTCCAGAAGCCTTCTTACCTCCACAGGGTTTCTCCCTCAGATCAGCGAGTCCCTCCATTTTATCTCATCTGCTCCATCATCGCTGCAGCTCGCACCTGTTCTTCAGGCTCCTGGGATGTTCCTCAGTATTGTCCAAACATTATAACTTAACTGACACGAGCTACAGTTAGAGAATCTCTGGGGAAACGTCTCGTGACGTCCGCGATCTTCTGACGACCTCACAGCTGCAGGTTTGTTTCGATATAAAAAAAGCACTTCCTTCGAGAGAAAGCTCGCGAAACAGGAAGCTGCTCGCTCTTCTTCTGCGTTATAACTCCAGTTTAATCAAAGGAGAGGAAGAAAGAAAAGCAGCATCGTTTGACGCAGTTTAATGGGAACAACGTTGAACATCACAAAAGGATCATTTGCACAATAATGTTGAGACACGACGACCCGAGACTCTTCCAGAGGAGCCGTTTCGACTACTCTGGTGGTGACACCACGTGCACGTGCTGCACCGTGCACGTGCACGTGGTGCACCGCGCGGTTGGATCATCTCTCTGCACCAGCCTTCTGGACCTTCTGTGGTGTTTGGGGACGTTGTCCTCACCGCCCAGCCTCTGAGGGGGGGGGCTCTGGGAGCTCCCTGGGTATCTGCAGGTGACTGTGAGCATCACTTCAGGCTGGACTTCAGCCACCTGGGGCCTTGGAGACGCTGCTGGTTCTCCTGAAACTGCAGGAACGACAAGTCAAAGCACATCGATGGAGATCTGTGGGCTTCTGCTGGACGGGATCCAACCGCTCCGACCCAACTTACTGTTCCTTGTGATTCTCAGCAGCTTCCTCAAGACTCTGAACTGAAGGTTTTCCACATATTTGGCTTCTTCTATCTGCACTTGTGGAGGTTCTGGATGCAACAGAGCTTTCTGAGTCCTGGAGCAACGTCAACAGGTTTGAGAGAGAGAAAAGGCCCCAAAACAGAAATGAAAGACTTCTGAGACCATCTGGAGAAGGATGGGAACTCGAAGTTCCGTCCCTCCAAGAGAGAAGAGAAGATGATGGATGAAGACAAACCTTTCCAAAGAAGACTTGAAGCTCTGTGAAGATAAGAAACAGCAGCAGTCGTTTCATTGGTTCATGGACTCACGACCTCCTTCAGGCGTACGCTCACCGTCAGGAAGGAGGCGTCGGTAGCTAGTTCCTCCATCTTCTTCACGCCGTCGGACAGCGACAACGCGTCGCTGCTCGTCTCCTTGATCATCTGGATCAAATGGATCTTCTGGGATTCTTCCCGTTTCAGTGCAGCCAGCAGGTTCGCTTCCTCCGTTTTCAGGTACCGTCGGAGCTCCTTAAATTCCTCCTTAATCTTCGTCTTGGTGGTTCGACTCTGACGCTGGGGGTCAGAATAGAAACATGACGTCATCGTCCTTACGAAGACGTCTGACCGATGAGCGGCGCCGCGCTGACCTCGATGCGCGCGACCAAGGAGGTGCACGTGTTCCTCAGCCTCTCGAAATCCTCCTGCTTCTCTCTGATCTTCTTTGGAGGGATGGGAACCGAGGAGGGAGGAAGCTAAAGAATAAAGAAGTTGCACCGTTTCAGTGCTCTGGACAGCAGCAACAGACTCAAGCTCCAAAGTTTAACATGTTTAACATGTTGCCACGGTTACAGGTTAACCTGTTAGCGTGAGAAAAAATTAGCTTCGTGGTATGAAGAGCGCAAAGGAGTTGGTTTGGTTTCTGAAAAGGAAGAACTTCCATCTTTGATCCTCCTGAGTCTTGATGGCAAAAGATGGCAAGACTTGGGATGTGACGTAAAACACTGGAGCAGCCTGCCCTACAGGCCTAAGGGTGAGGTTGATTTTAATGATCAGTTCCAGGTGTGGCGCATTCCCCTTAAAACATGGTTGCTGACTCATCCAGCAACGCACCTCACAGACCAGAGTTCATGAGAAGAAAACATCTTCCTCACACAGGAGGAAGAGGAGAAGCTGAAAGAGCTTCCCCTGAATTATGGTCGGAAGGACCTGCAGATGTAGGTCTTATAAAAGGAGCAGAACCTGTAAAAATAATCCCTAAATCAGATTATAGACCATTTCAGAGGCAATATCCCCTTAAGACTGATGCACAGGAGGGTATTGTTCCGATATTTAACTCACTGCTTAAAGCAGGAGTCATCAGAGAGTGTCCTGAGTCCCCTGTAAATACACCCCTATTTCCAGTAAGGAAGTCACCACCATCTACCGGCTGGCGGATGGTGCAGGACCTGCAAGCTGTAAACGCTGCAGTGGTCCCTAGGTCTCCCTTAGTCGCAGATCCATACACTCTGCTGAACGACTTAAACCCTGAACATCAGTGGTACACGGTGATCGATGTATCCAATGCATTTTTCTCTGTACCAGTACATCCAGACAGCCAGTTTTGGTTTGCGTTTACGTTTCAAGGACGGAGGTACACCTGGACAAGGTTACCTCAGGGCTACTGTGAGAGTCCCACAATCTTCTCTCAAGTAATGATGTCATCGTTAGCTAAGTTTAAACCTCCGTGTGGAAGTGAAATCCTCGTCTACGTGGATCACATCCTCATGGCGTCAAAAACAGAGGAAGATTGTTGGTCAGACACGCTAGCATTGCTACACTGGCTAGCCTCACAAGGCCATAGATTAAGCAAAAGCAAACTGCAACTGGTGAAGCAGGAAGTGGTTTATCTGGGCCATGTTTTGACACATAATGGTAAAGCTATTCTTGAGTCGAGGAAGACAGCAGTACTTGAAGCCCCAAAACCAAAAACAAAGAAGCAGATGATGTCATTCTTAGGACTAGTGAATTTTTGCAGATCATGGATCTTAGATTATGCGAAAATAACTGCCCCTTTACAAGCATTGATGTATGATAACCCCTTAGCAATGACTGATGTGTTAACATGGACCCCTGAAGCTGAAGAAGCATTTACACACACAAAACAGGTCCTTGTAGGTGCTGGAGTGTTAAAGCTGCCAGACTATCAGAAGCCTTTTGAGCAGGTTGTTGACTGCAAGTGTCACAGCCCCTTTTCCCCAGTTCCCTCCTGTCCCAGTACTTTTCCACTCCCCTGCTCACACCACACCCTCTGATCACACACCTGCTCTCAGTCACTGATCACACACCTGCTCTCAGTCACTGATCACACACCTGCCCTCACTCATCAATCAGCTCACCTACCAGTGTATATATTCTCCAGCCTCACACTCACTCAGTGCCAGATTGTTCTTCTGCTTTCATGCAAGACTTTCCAGCGTTGTTTCCCTGCTGGATTACCCGTTACCAACCCTGCCTGTCTTTGTTCTGCCTGCCTTGCCTGTTCCCTGGACTACCTACCTGCTTTCTGCCCCTGACTACCCTCAGTGTCTCTGGTTCCTGTCTGCTCACCTGGTTTTGACTTCTCCGCCCGGCCCCGACTTCGCTGCTGCTCGTCCCACTCCCCGAGCCTGCAACCCATAGACTTTGTGCGGGCCCAGAGCCGGAAGAACGGACTATTTCCTGTGTTTCCTGGTCTGCCTGAGTTCCTGTTTGCCCGTGTGTTAATAAAAGTCATTACTACGGTCCAGCTTTCCAGAGTGCTGCATTTGGGTCCTAACTGCACCCGTCACAGCAAGGGTGACTTTATGACTTCAGTTTTATTACAGAAGCACGGAGATAAGAGACAGCCAATAGCCTACTACTCCCACAAGCTAGATCCCGTAGTTTGTGCACTCCCACCATGCGTTAAAGCAGTGGTGGCAGCATCTGAGGCAGTAAAAGCCTCCGCAGGAGTGGTGCTATATCATGAGCTAACTTTGCTAGTTCCACATGCAGTGTCAATACTGCTGCTACAAAGTAAGATAGCGTTCCTGTCGCCAGCACGTCATCTTTCCTGCATGGCAGTGTTGCTGTCTCAGCCGAATCTGACGATTCTTCGCTGCACGACCCTAAACCCTGCAACGCTGCTACCCACCGTAGAAGAGGGACACCAGCACAACTGCCTGGATGAGGTCTCCACCAAGGTCCTGCCGCGACCAGATCTCAGTGATGTTGCGTTGACTACAGGACGGATACTCTTTGTGGATGGATCATCGAGAAAGGATGAGTGGACGCACTAGAACTGCCTATGCAGTAGTCACAGCAACTGAGGTGGTGGAGGCGAAACCACTTCCTTCTTTCTATTCTGCTCAAGCAGCAGAACTCGTCGCACTCACACGTGCTTGTGAACTAAGCAAAGGACAAGATGTTACCATTTACACAGATAGTCAATATGCATTTTCCACGCTGTTTGTGTTTGCTCAACAATGGAATTTGAGAGGGATGAAAAAACCGGTCATGCATGCAGAACTGTTAAAAAGTTATTGGAGCAGTACAGCAGCCACGTAAAATAGCTGTATGTAAATGCACTGCACACACTAACAACACAGACGCAGTCTCACAAGGCAATGCCTTTGCTGACAGAGCCGCAAAGGCTGCAGCAAATAACAACACACTTCTTGATAATGAGGAATCATTTACCTTAGAACCTGCAGATAATGATATTCTAAAAGAAATGCAACAAAGTGCTCCAGAAAAGGAAAAGGCCACGTGGAAGAAGCGAGGAGCCAAACTGGATGACAAAGGACTATTAACCATAGGAAACAAGCCAATCCTTCCCCGGAATATGCATAAATGGGCAGCATTAGTGAGCCATGGGCCATGCCATGTCTCAACAGGAGGGATGGTACAGATGGTTAATGAACATTATTATACTATAGGATTTCATACATACTCAAAAATATTTTGTTCACAATGTGCTATTTGTGTAAAACACAGCCCACAGGGAGCCCTTAAGGCCCCTGCTGGTACTACACCATTACCAAATCATCCATTTCACACAGTTTTTCGAGATTTTATTCAGCTAACACAGGGGTGGGCAAACATTTGATTCGTGGGCCACATGGGTTCTAACATTTAACAAAGGGGCCGGACCAGGAGCAGATGGATGGATGGAGTGCTTTGGTAACCTCACCTCATTGGAGAAAATACACATCTTGGGATATGGAGAACAACATGTGCTTTAATTTCAATGAAAATGAAGAGAAGCATTACAACAAATATCTGAATTTGGAATGAGTCTTAAAAACTTAAAATCAAATGAATAAGATGGCCTTTTTAAAAAAATTAATAACCATTTCTATTTTAAAGCACTGAAAGTTCTGTTATCTTCAGGATATCACCATCACTCTCCTCCTGACTGTGTTTTTTCTAGTGGGAAAACACCAGAATTGCAGTGAAAATTTAACATTAAAAAGGTTTATTCGTTTAATTATTCAAGTTTGGCGGCGGGCCGGATTAAAACGTTTAACGGCCCGCGTGTGGCCCCCGGGCCTTAGTTTGCCCATGCCTGAGCTAACACCATGTGAAGGTAAACAATATTGTCTAGTAGTGTTAGATGGATTTACTAGGTGGGTAGAAATTTTCCCCACAGCAAAAGCAGATGCACTGACAGTGGCAAAAGTCTTATGTAGAGAGATCATTCCCAGGTTTGGCATCCCGAAGGTCATCTGGAGCGACAATGGAAGCCATTTTGTAAATGAGATAGTGAAAACTGTTGGAGTAACTTTGGACATTGATTTGAAGAATCACTGCGCATACCACCCTCAGAGTGCAGGGTTGGTTGAAAGAGTCAACGGTACTATTAAGAACAGACTGAAGAAGTGTATGGACGAGACAGGAAAGAACTGGATGTTTTGTCTCGACCTGGTGAAATTATGGATGCACATAACACCGCACAAGAAAACAGGCATCACACCCTTTGAAGCATTATATGGGCGGCCTTATGCCTGCCACCTTTGCAACAACAAATGAGTTAGAACATGTTGAGGAAACAATAGCAGATTATCTAAAAAAGTGTTACTCAACCGATGTGTGAATACTGTAAATGTTCTGCCTAGTCCTGTGTCTTCCACAGATTCCACCCCCCAGGAACCCATTCACCGGGCGACTACGTGTGGGTGAAGAAGTTTGTGCGGAAGAGGTGGAACACGCCTAGATGGGAAGGTCCTTATCAAGTACAGCTGGCCACAAAGACTGCAGTTGGAGTGGACGGGAAACTGTCGTGGATACACCTTTCCCATTGTAAGAACCAGAAGATTCTTCCAGGTGAAGGCGAGGGAGCAGTGGCAGACTCTCCGTAAACGGCTGTCGCCCTGCAGATACGATGTGTGTGTGGACAGGATGTGGCGCGGAGCTCCAGTGTGTACATTCCCCTCCCCTACACACACATGCACACGTGTGTTGGAAACTCACACTATCTCACACTAAAGTTTCATTGTTTCGTTATTGCTGCGTTGTCATCCGGGGATTCCAGATGTGTTTAAATGCTGAAGGTGGGGGCAGACTGAGAGTGGCTGCTGGGTTTGATTGGACAGATGCTTCATGTTTCTCATCATCATCATCATCATCATCATCATCATCGTAATCATGACAGATTACGGGTCTTCCATCTAAGCGAAACCTCAGTCTGACTAGAGGGGGATTTTCATTTTCTACACAGTAATTAAAAACCAGGCGTATAGATGGAATCTGTTTTCATCTTTCTGCCTCCACATCATCAGTGTTGATGTCGGGGTGCAAAAAACATTTTCTTAGTGGAAATTTTGCAAAATCTTTGCAGACTGACACGAGTTGCTAAACATGGTTGTGAAGAATGTTTCTTAATAGCAAAGCTAATATTTATTTTATTTAAAATAATCATATAATAGCATTCGCTGTGGTCATGAACCAGCTCAGGGATCAGACAAAGTAGGGAAACACAGGATGGATTTTAGAACAAAGGGAATTTATTGACTGATCAGGCAAAACAACAAACCAAAGCAGAACACCCAAGCAGTCCTGGAGGGAGCCAAGCAAGCGAGTGACTGCCCAGACTGTGGAGCATTTATAGCCCTCACAGCTGATCAGTCCAGGAGCTGGATCACCACTTAGCAGTTGGTCCACCCACTGCCTGCAGAAGGGAGGAGACAACAGAGAGGCAGGCAGAGAAGACACAGCCAGGGTCGTCACACTGTATAATGATGTAAAGTTTACAGCAACGACATGATGGAAAAGAAAGAGCCAGCAAACTGGAGGTAGAAAAGTTTTCCACCAAACCCGAACTAAATTAAAATAACAATACAGCTGCAACAGCAGCTGAGCCGAATTAAAACACGAAAACAGATTAAAACAACTATTTTATTGCCGAAATTGTGTTTTTAGTATCGGCGCAAACAGACTAAACAGCTGTTAAATGCGTGTCCGACAAGGAATAGGGACCGTCAGAGCAGAGGACCTAAGATTGGTTCCGTGTAGATACAACGACAACGGATGATGATGATGATGATGATGATGATGATGATGATGATGATGATGATGATGATGATGATGATAATAATAATAATAATAATAATAATGACAATAATAATAATAACAATAATAATAATAACAACAACAACAACTAGCCAGGCTCTTCTTATCAGAAAACACAAGTATACTCGAGCAAACAACTCAATATTTTATAATGTCAATAAACCACTATGAATAGCAACACCGATTGATATGAATTGTTCTTTTTTATATTTAATAATGAGAATAAAAGGGCTCCTCTCTCTGCAGTGCCGTACTCTACTGCCCTCTGCTGGATGTGTGTTCACATTCATGGTGATCAAGACGTCTCACTGAGGACAAAAGCGCGTTGAATCTCTTTTAGACACTATTTAAAAACCCAAAACGCGTTTGTTTACGTTGACAGCACGCTTTTGTGCATTTGAGAGCAATTATACTCATTCATTTGTGAGCTAATGATGCTTATCTTGAGTGGATCCCGATAGTGTTGTGTGGAAATCTCTCCTCAAACTGTAGCAAACCTTTGATACTTGCACTGTTAGAGCCGTTTTATTATCGGAAACAACAATTCAATCATTCACCTTCCTCAGATCCAGTGATTAGCTTCATGATTAAGTGTTTTTAATGACTCCCCCAAAGTGCTGACAGGTAGTTTGTAGTAAAGGGTTGTTTGAACATTTCCTCAGTCTTTATTGTTCCTGAAATTGTGCCTATAAATAATTATTCCTATGTAAAATCGTTGCATTTCATATGTGCCCTGACTGTTCCTATGGACGTGTGGGCGTGTGTTATCCGGCAGGCCCGTGACCCGTGGGCTGCGGCTGCTGTGGGCCGCGTGGCTGCAGCCTAACGGGGATTATTGAAGCTGGGGGGGGATTAAAAATAAGAATAATGTTGAGAAGAGATTCTTTGGGTGATGAAGCAGCAGCGAGCGAGCTGACGTCACGCAGCTCCGACGTTCCGAACTCTGATAGAACTTGTTTGTCTTGGCTGAAGTGACAGAAAAGCCCGGAGTTTAATCGGCCACGCGCTCTCTTTTCCCCAGCGCCGTCGTGCGCGCCGACGCTCGCGACCTGTCAGACACGACCGCCACTGTCGGTGGCAGCTGGGGGTCGCGAGCTTTAATGCTCCAGGACGTCGCCACGGCACGAAGGAGAAGTCAGCGTTCCTGGCTGCCCCCCACCCCCCAGCAGATGATGTCCGGGAGCGTCATGACTCAGCTCCTGGCCCCGTCCGTCCTCTGGGTGGGGGGGGGGGGGGGGGGTGATGTAACAGATGGCACATTCACCCTCATTAGTCTCAACAAAAGGAAAAGTCAGGCCCAAACGCATCCGGATGTTTTGGTCTTTTCTGGACAGAAGGATGTGGTCCTGGAGCTGCCCCAGGACCCAGAGAAGGATTGGGCTGTGGTCCTGGAGCTGCCCCAGGACCCAGAGGAGGATCGGGCTGTGGTCCTGGAGCTGCCCCAGGACCCAGAGAAGGATCGGGCTGTGGTCCTGGAGCTGTCCCAGGACCCAGAGAGGGACCGGGCTGTGGTCCTGGAGCTGCCCCAGGACCCAGAGAAGGATCAGGTGGGGTCCTGGAGCTGCCCCAGGACCCAGAGAAGGATCAGGCCTTGGTCCTGGAGCTGCCCCAGGACCCAGAGAAGGATCGGGCTGTGGTCCTGGAGCTGCCCCAGGACCCAGAGGAGGATCGGGCTGTGGTCCTGGAGCTGCCCCAGGACCCAGAGAAGGATCGGGCTGTGGTCCTGGAGCTGCCCCAGGACCCAGAGGAGGATCAGGCTGTGGGGGGTTACCTGCTCAGGTAATGGAGAGTCGCGCTGCGCACGTGCAGGCGTGACGGCAGCGGAGGCGATTCAAAGTGCTGCAACGGGATTAAGAGATTAAAGCAGGCCGACCGCGTCGTGCACGAGCGCCGGGCGCGTCACGCGCTCATTTACCTAATGGCGGGTGACCAGACAGTTGTGGCGCAAATAAGGAAAAGAGCAAAGATTCCAGCAGCGTGCGTGTCGATGAGCGCGGGGCCGCTGCAGCCCCCCCCCCCCCCCCCCGTGCACATCTTCCCTCACTCGCTGCCAGTTCTCATCCTACTCGCTCTTCCCTCTGCCCCCCCCCCCCCCCCCCCCCGCTGTCTCTCATCAAGCGGACACGGCCGCGTGCGCGGTTGGTGTGAGATAACAAAGGCTGAGGAGTTCACCGTTATATAACGCGCGTGGAGGCTGAGGAGGTGGAGGAAGAGGAGGAGAGGCAGCAGGGTTCGCACGTAGGAAAAGGAGGGCAGGAGCGGGCCGCGAGCCTACGTTGCGGTGGTCTCGTGCACGCGGATGCGTGGCCTCCTTTTGCTGCTCTGCAGCTTCGGCCTCCGGTGTCGGAACTTTTCCAGCTCTGCGCTCCCGCACTGGCGACGCCGCCGCGCGTGCAGGTTTTCGAGTGAAGTCAGGGTTTTCTGCTGTGCGGGGCAGAGTGCTGAGCAGGCGCACCCCCCCCCCCCCCCTCCCGGTCCTCCCTGTCCTCCCATGCCCCCCCCCCCCCCCCTCACGCCACATTAAACATTTAGCGGAGCACTCCGGATTTGTGTGACACCATCTTTTAGCGCCGCCGAACCCGGAGCCCCACGCTGTGGAAAAAGAACCACGGGGGCGCGCGCTGAAACCGGATCCGGCGGTCACACTGGTCCCTCTGCCCCATCTCCGCGCCCACGCACGCGCCCTCTAACGTGAAGGCGAGACCCGTGGCTCCGAAAGAACCCCCCCCCCCCCCGTGTTAAGACCTGCATTAATCAGTATTGATTGCTGTGTTCGTGCACGGACCCCTGCCGTGCGTGTTGGTGCGGGTCACAGTTTGCCTCCCTGCTGCATTGAGGTCTGGACCGGGTCGGGACCACAAGGCAGGAAGTTGGGCCCCAAAAACACTTTTTCCGGGCAGTTATCAAAACGGGACCCTCTCAGCACGGGCCGCTATCAAGCCCAGTCCAGATCCCCCGGACGGGACACCACTGGGCCCAATCTCCCCGTGTTCCGACCCCCGGTCCCGGATGGTGTCCCCGCTTCTGCGCCGCATTACTTGGTGCAGCTATTCTTGTGGGGACATTCCTGTCGTGCGGCTCCACCGAACGCTCGGAGCGGCAGCAAATCCCGCCTGAGCCCAACCTCGACGCAACACCACGGCTCTAAATCGACCCGCGTCTCAGAAATGATGCGTGACCATATTAGGACCCGTCTGCGGTGCGCGGTGTTCCGCCCGTGCGGGTCCCGCCGGCGGTGGAGGAGCCGCGGGGCTTCCTTCACCTGAGCTCACAGCCTCCTTCACAGGACATCAGGTCACTGTTCTGGTCAGCTCCAGGTCCTCTCCATGGGTTGGCCACATAAGGTCCCCTCAGAGCTCTCTCTCTCACACACACACGCGCGCGCGCGCACACACACACACACACTCTCACACACACTCCTCCTCCCCCGGCCCCTCCCTTTCCGTCTCTGCTCGCCTCTATCCTCTTCAGCTTCGCCTGCCTGTCAGTAAAGGTGCTCCAGTACTGGAGGCTAGGCTACCCTCCTCCCGGACCCCGTACCAGAGCCACCGTCGTACCCCAAGGCTCGGGCGCTCCACTCGCGGCTCCGACCATGGCAACCACCGTAACTTCGACCCGGTTCACCGACGAGTATCAGCTGTATGAGGAGCTGGGGAAGTAAGCAGCATCGTGTTTGTCTTCTGGTTTCGTCCCCCACCCCCGCAGCCTCGCCTCGCTCGCGTCCATGTTAGCCCGCTAGCAGATCCCCGAATGAGAGCAGCCTCCTCAGCAGCGTCCGCCTCGGTGTCGAGCCCGCAGAACCGGTCCGGAGCGGAGCTTTTGTCGCGGCGCAGCCGGGCTAAAGCACGGTTGCTATCGGCTAGCTTAGCTGCTGCCGCGGTGCCGGAGCGCGGCGCGTTCAGGCTCGGTTCGTAGCCCGCAGCTACCACGCTGATGTTGACCAACTAGCCGGGTTTAGCTCACTCTTTTCAGCGTTTAAGCCGAAAATGCGCCGCGACGAGCCGGGAGCACCGGCGGGGACGAGCCCTTCCGTGTTTGCGAGCCCTTATTTTCTGGTGCGCCGGAGCCGTCAGCGGGGCCCCGGAGGCGCCGCAGCCGGAGCCCTGTGACATTTACTGGCCCGCAGCTCTGACAGCTCCTCGCAGGCTCCACAGAACCGAGGCTGTGCTCGCTGGCTAACTAGGCCGGCGGCCCCCCACCCCCCCCCTGCGAGCAGCTGCAGATGATTTGTGCGGCCGTGTTGAGCAACGCCGCGAACCCCTGGATCATCGAAGGAGGAAGTTCTTGCGGCTGCGCTCGGCGTCGTGGGTGTGAGCTCCTGTCCAGGACGGTGCGTCCACCCTGCAAGGGGGAATGACGTGTTTTCTCGGTATTTTGATGACGACAAGGAAACGGGGCCGCAACCTCTTGTTCCATCAGCGCCGACATCTGCTGCTGGCGGCCGGCCGAGGCTCCTCCGGCCGCCGCCGCAGCAGCGGGGCGACAGCGGCCCGATCGAGACGCAGCCGCCTTCATTTCCAGCTGCCATTTCCACTCCCGAATAATTGTCAGTAATCGATGGCCCTGATCGTTCGGGGACCTACACACCTACACGTCCTCCCCACCGGATGCTGCCTCCGGTTCTCTGGTCCATTTCTCTTGGCCGCTGTTTCCGTAACCGCTGCGTAATGCATTTTCCCCATCCCGGCTTATTAAGGTGGCGGCTCTGATCCGCGCTTCTGTCACCTGCCACGTCTCATTTACGGGTAAATAATTGAACCCAAGAGCCGCAGGTAGGAGCAGAAGGCAACAGCGCTGCGTACAAGAGTGGCTGGAAAAGCTGCCGTCCTCTTCCTGAGGCAGGCAGAGAGCAGCCGGTGTGGTGGGAAGAGTCCAGTGATGCTGGGCTGTTCACCAGGGAAGGTGGGAAGAGTCCAGTGATGCTGGGCTGTTCACCAGTGATGCTGGGCTCTTCACCAGTGATGCTGGGCTCTTCACCAGTGATGCTGGGCTGTTCACCAGGGATGATGGGAAGAGTCCAGTGATGCTGGGCTCTTCACCAGTGATGCTGGGCTCTTCACCAGTGATGCTGGGCTCTTCACCAGTGATGCTGGGCTCTTCACCAGTGATGCTGGGCTCTCACCAGTGATGCTGGGCTCTTCACCAGTGATGCTGGGCTCTTCACCAGTGATGCTGGGCTCTTCACCAGTGATCCTGGGCTCTTCACCAGTGATCCTGGGCTGTTCACCAGTGATCCTGGGCTCTTCACCAGTGATGCTGGGCTCTTCACCAGTGATGCTGGGCTCTTCACCAGTGATGCTGGGCTCTTCACCAGTGATGCTGGGCTCTTCACCAGCTCCCCTCATCACCACCTTCCTGTCCACCAACATTTGCTTCTGGCAGCAGCGACGCACTCCCAACTGTTGCACATTGGTTCTCCCACAGAGCTTTCGGGTCGGGTCTTGTGGCGATTATCAACGGTTTGCAGGAGATCCGGGCCGTGGGCCCGGTCCTGGTACCGGCCCTCCTGCCTCCGAGTCTCGTGATGTTGCTGCTGTTTGGGCCCTTCAACAGCTTGTGTTCTGTCTTCGTAGGGGAGCGTTTTCAGTGGTGCGCAGGTGTGTGAAGAAGTCATCAGGACAGGAGTACGCTGCAAAAATCATCAACACTAAGAAGCTGTCTGCAAGAGGTGACACCGCACACACACACACACACACACACACACAACACACACACACACACACACACACACACAGAGTTATGATGGGGATCATTATCTGGAGAAATGGCCCAAAGTTTAAACCATTTATATCTGACCTGTTACATACAGGTCAACAACATATCTCTTTTTTGGTGTGTAACCAGCATTTAGTTCCCCCCCCACACACACACACACACACACTGACACTTTCCTTGTGTCCTTCTGCCCCTCTGCCTTCTTGGCTGCTCTCCTTCCCACTGTCTTCCTCTTCACTTTCTATAGAGGGGGGGGGGGATTGAGGCTAATCCACTTATGCTTAATGTATCTCATCAGCAGCTAAGACCCCACGGATTCCACAGGCGCCTCCCCGTTTCCCCTCTTTTGTCTGTATGTTGACGTTTGTGTGTCCGAACATGATGGCGGTTCTATCCCTGCCATCGAGTGTGTGTAGTGGAGCTCCTGCTATTATGGTCTGGGCTCTTGGGGGAGGCGGGCGGTACAATGTAGGTGTGTGTTTGCACCAGGGGAGAAGAACGCTGGCCAAGAGGAGGAGTTTTAACGGTAGAGAGCAGCCGTACGAAACACACGTGAAACGAGACCAAACAGCCAGGTGGAGGCAGGAGAGGCCGTCCAGCTGATGCTCGGTGCCCCCCCCCCCACACAGGCGCATCACGTCCACACAGGCAGCCAGTGCGTGAGCAGGCAGCTTGCCTGCTAGGATTTGGGCAGGTTTTTTTTAGCCTGATGGGGCGAGTGTGACCTCACGCGTGGCCTGGTGGGTAAGTCTCTCAAAGCTCTGGTAAACACTGCAGTAATCTGAGGAGGGGGGGGGTGGTGAGAGGGAGAGGAAGGAAGGAAGGAAGCAAGCAAGCAAGCAGACGGAGGGAACAGGGAAGTGGTGCAGATGGGATGTGGCCATGGGTAGAGGTGGTTGGCTGTGAGGCGGTCCAGCCTACATGCAGGTGGGGGTGGTTGTAAGTGAGCAGAAGGCTCCACACACACACACACACACACACACACACACACGGTTATACACCTATTTCTACCCAGTGATTATATTTCTAATGTGTTGGGGGTCGCAGAGGTTTAAGTTTCATTTAACAAATAAGGAAAAATGACTCGATACCTAAAAGACGAAAAGCTGGCTCACTAAATGTTGAATCACATGCTCGGTACGTGCACGTGCTCCAACATCCGTGCTGGGGTCCATTTCCTGTTGAAAGCTCATCTTTCATTGTTGAGTGCTGCTCGCTGCGTCTGGGCCACCTGACGGAAGCTTTGGACTCGTCTGGTTTCTCACCTCTCACCAGTGAGGCTCGTGGTTATTAATGGGTCAACATTTGGTGCTCCCAGTCCTCCCAGTCCTCCCAGTCCTCCCATACCTTCAGGGCTGAGATGGTGATCATTCACAGTGTTCCCCAGTCAGACCGGTTTGATACCGCTGCTGGTCCAAGTGTCCCTTTTCCCCCTAAAATAATGTAGCTGTGTTATTTTTGATAAATCTAGTGAAGGTGGTGACATCCTGTCAGCTGATTAGTAGTGTGTGTAGTGTGTGTAGCATGTGTGTAGCGTGTGTGTAGCGTGTGTGTAGCGGTTCCATGCCTGCTGAACTGGGCCCAGCTTGATCCTCCAGTCTGGAGGTGACCAGGCTTTAAGCCGCCTGTAGGCCCGCCCCTCAGCCAAGCAGATGGCCAATCAGAGAGCAGCAGGAAGTGGCAGTCATTACCCTCCAGCCCCATCGTTGCCTCTTCCTCTGCCTCTTCGTCTCCACACTGTGGTTCTGATTGATTAAGGCGGCGAGTCCTGCAGCGTCACTGCAGCGAGGTAGAGGAGCGACGCCACTGCACGCACCGCCACACTGGGGGGGGGGGCGCGGTCCTCTAATCCTGCCTCCTCCCGTCCCTCTCAGTCCTGCGTCACCATAGTAATGAGCACCTGCAGGGAGACGACAGGAAGTTACATCAGACCCAGAAATGTGGGTGTTTATCAATGAAAAACCTGATTATTAGTTAAAAGGGCAGATCAATAAAGTCCAGTAAAGACCATATCCACCAGCTAACGCTCACAACTGCCTGGAAACTGTGATCCTAGTGCGCACGTGCACGTGCTGAGGCCTTGTTGGTCAGAAACAAGGGAGCGTGTCGCTGAAGCTCCGGCTCTCAAGTGCACAAATACTGCTGCAGGATTCTACCAAAGGCTCAAACAAGGATGTTGGTTTAGCTTTGGTAGCAGCCAGAACAGAAACATTAATTAGAGCAACACACGCCAACCCCAGCGCACGCTTCAACACACCGTGCACGCCCGTGACGACGCACGGCCTGGTGAATTCCTCTCAAGCTCACATCCGGCGCCCTGCTCGTGAGGGGAAAAGGCTCCAGCTCAGCAGCAAAGCCGGTCCCAGTGTCGGCTGTAATTACAGCGTAATAACCACAGATTGAGATTAATGCTCATGTGGGTGGAGCCAGGAATTAGTGCTCCTCCGGACCCCGACGGGAGGGTTCTGGCCCATTTGCCTTCAGATTAACGCGGAGCTTTTCTGTTTCTTCTCTCAGACCATCAGAAGCTGGAGCGGGAGGCTCGGATCTGCCGTCTGCTGAAGCACCCCAACATCGGTGAGTTTCCTGTTCGCGCCGTTTTCCCGTCTCGTTCGGTGTCAAATATGGGCCGGAATTGTTAAGATTCCCAAATAAGAGGCGCAGAAGTCTGAGTGAAGTGATTATTTTCTGGATTTCTGGTGGTTTCACACCAAACTGAGCTGCCTTTGATGGAGCCCAACAGGTCGTAATTACAAAAGCTGCACGAGTTTGTTGCCTTCTCCCTGTTAAATGATGCTCCTGTCATCTTTGTATCCTGTTGCTAATGCTAATGCTAATGCCGGCGTTGAGGCGTGCACGGTCCTGCCGTTAAACCCGGTGCCACCACGACGTTGGCCTCCTGATTAATGGTGGTGGTGTCCCAGTCGGGAGGGCCGAGGTCACTTTGAGCTATGATGATGATGATGATGATGATGATGATGATGATGATGATGGCCGTCTGGACCCTCATGACTAACGGGATCGTGTCAACACACAAAATGGGTGACTGCAGTCACACGGAGCACTGACAGAGGCGTCTGACATCAGCTGTCTGTTGACATCAGCGTGTTTGTGAGAGATGCCCGCTGCATTCCTGCCCCTCTCCTCCTGCCCCTCTCCTCTCCTGCCCCTCTCCTCCTGCCCCTCTCCTCCTCCTCCTCCTGCCCCTCTCCTCCTACCCCTCTTCTCTCCTCCTGCCCCTCTCCTCCTGCCCCTCTCCTCCTGCCCCTCTCCTCTCCTCCTGCCCCTCTCCTCCTGCCCCTCTCCTCTCCTCCTACCCCTCTCCTCTCCTCCTACCCCTCTCCTCTCCTCCTGCCCCTCTCCTCTCCTCTCCTCCTTCCCCTCTCCTCTCCTCCTACCCCTCTCCTCTCCTCCTGCCCCTCTCCCCCTGCCCCTCTCCTCTCCTGCCCCTCTCCTCTCCCCCTGCCCCTCTCCTCTCCTCCTGCCCCTCTCATCTCCTCCTACCCCTCTCCTCTCCTCCTACCCCTCTCCTCTCCTCCTACCCCTCTCCTCTCCTCCTGCCCCTCTCCTCCTACCCCTCTCCTCTCCTGCCCCTCTCCTCCTCCTGCCCCTCTCCTCCTACCCCTCTCCTCTCCTCCTGCCCCTCTCCTCCTACCCCTCTCCTCTCCTCCTGCCCCTCTCCTCTCCCCCTGCCCCTCTCCTCCTGCCCCTCTCCTCCTGCCCCTCTTTGCTCTCCTTATTCTCCTTCTGGGCCTTTTAAAATAACATTTTGGGATCATTTGTGTTGAGGACAAAGGAGGGCAGAAAGGCTACAGATGGAGAGATGAAACCAAGAGGAGCTGGAGACAGATGGAGGGGGGGCAGGAAGACGGTAGGGGGGGCAGGAAGACGGGAGGGGGGGCAGTTGCTCCAGTTTCCTGCTGCAGGGCCGTCCTGCTGATATTGGTTTCACGTGATGGTTTCATGGACACGGAACCAGTCAGCTCTCCTGGAACATCTGGCTCCAGCTGTTCCACCTCAGTGGGGGGGAGCCGGTCCTCAGCAGGCTCCAGCCCCGTCCTCGGGCCGGGCCGGGCCGGGCCGGCCGGGCTTTAACGTCTCTCCTCTCTTCACAGTGAGGCTCCACGACAGCATCGCAGAGGAAGGCTTCCACTACCTGGTCTTTGACCTGTGAGTGTTCTGGATCACGCTCGACACGCGGATGCTAACGTGGATGCTAATGCCCCCCCTTTATTCTCCCCCCCCCCAGGGTGACAGGAGGAGAGCTGTTTGAAGACATTGTAGCCAGGGAGTACTATAGTGAAGCCGACGCCAGGTAGGCGCCTCACGTGCACGCCCCAAACGCCCAGTAACAAAACGAGAGATTGCACAAAATAAGCTGTGTGTGTGGGTGTGTGCACGTGTGTGAGGGAGCGAGAGAACACACTGTCGCCACTGGAGGATGGATATAATTGCTTTGTTTGTATTCCTGTCAGATGCCCCCCCCCCAACAAGTGCACCATCCTTCCGCCCCCCCACAGACTCACTAAATTAACAGCCCACTTTTGACGAATTCCCCCCGAAACAAAGAAAAGAACGTCTCATTTCAAAGAATCGGGTTCTTTTCTGACATTCCGGCCTTTTTCCCCTCGGCTGTTCGCTCACTCGGGGAGGGGGAGGGGGAGGGAGGGGGGAGGCTGAGCCCGACGGCTGCGCACGGACACGTGCACACACGCACGTGACCTCTGACCCTTTAACCTCATCTGGAACGGGGCAGGAGGGTGTTTGTGAGGGCGGCGCTGGGTGGACGACCCCCCATTATTAACGTTTCTACACGGATGGCGTCCATGTTTCTGGCGTCCATGTTTCCAGCGTCCATGTTTCCGGCGTCCATGTTTCTGGCGTCCATGTTTCCGGCGTCCATGTTTCCAGCGTCCATGTTTGTCCTCTGCTGCTGGGGGGGCCTTGAAGCCTATTAGTGTTTTGATTGCTTCATCTGATTACTTTATTGTCTAATTAAGTGCCAAGTTTCCCCACATCCTCCAGTTTTAATGGCTTCGATGGGGATTTATTCACCTTGTTGTTTCTTATTTTTCACACTGTAAAAAAAAAAAGACTGTATTTTTTTAAGGTGGATTTTGGTCATTGAGCTGGCGACTGACACGTGTCTGTCTGCCCCCCCCCCCCTTTGCTCTCTGCAGCCATTGCATTAGTCAGATCTTGGAGAGTGTCAATCATATCCACCAGCATGATATTGTGCACAGAGACCTCAAGGTGAGTGGCTGCCTGTTGCCGTGACAACTATACACTTGCATGCACACGCACACCTCTGCCCGTGGCCATGGAAACGCACCGACGGCTCCTGATTTTCCTCCATCTCTGTCTATCTTCCTCTCTTTTTCTTTCTCCTCCGCGTTCCCTCTCTCCATCCGTCCGTCCTCCGATCTGTCCGCTTCCCTGGACACGTCCAAAACTGTGTGCGTGTGTGTGACGGGGCGCCCAAATGCGTGTCTCTGCTGAAGGCTGAGTCACGGTCACGTGTCGGGTCGCTCTCTCACCGATGGCAAGGAAAGACAAGGACTCTCACCGCACACGTGCACACACACACACACACACGCACGCACGCGCACGCTGCACTGATGCGAAGCGGGACTCGTACGAGAGAGGCGACGACGGCACGGACAAACCTCAGAAGTTACCAAGACAACCTGCGTGACATCACACCACCCCAGGCGCAGCGGGGGCGGGGCTTGAAGCAGCCCACGATGCGTTCAGGCTCCTGTCCAAAGCGCGGAGGATGCTGCATCCTTTCTCTGCCGGAGCTGCTTTATGCTAATGTAATCGTCACATGATGGACAGTAATCAGTCAGGCATTCTATCTTTTCACAGGGGTTAGGAGGTGTGTGTGCATCTGGAAGGGTGTCTGTGGCGTGTGTGTGCGTGCGTGTGTGTGTCAGTCAGAAAGTACCATTACCGATGCTGCCTGTCTGATTTGTTGGCCTTTTATTCTGAGTGGGCTTTTACTGCAGCCATTTACGTTGCTCTGCCCAACCAGCAGCCATCTAGCGGGCGGCCACACGCCGCCTCTCTCTGAGCACTCCTTCCTTTTAACACGCAGGCTGCGGCGCTTCCTAAACGACTCCCTACCGGTTTCTATGGCTACGGACCTATGTCCATATAAGGCAATGTAGAGATTCTCTCTGCATCCCCCATCCTTTTCATTGTTTCTGCTACCTTTAGCTCACCCCCACAGGCGCTGCGTAGAAACCATCAGACGTGAATGTTTGTGGGACGGCGCTGCGGTGGGGACGGCCCGTCCGTCTCCGTCCTCGTCCCCGTCCCCGTCCCCGTCTCTGTCTTGACCTGCGTTGTGCTTCACCGTGTGTCTGCCTGTCTGTCCCAGCCTGAGAACCTGTTGCTGGCCAGCAAGATGAAGGGAGCGGCGGTGAAGCTGGCAGACTTCGGCCTTGCTATCGAAGTGCAGGGAGACCAGCAGGCTTGGTTTGGTAAGAGAACACAAACAGTGACACGCGTCTGTCAAACAGACCGCTATGAAATGGTCCGTCCATCTGGGTGTCGCTCATTTTTTCTGGATGTTAGCTTAGAGGTGGCTGCTGACGAGGCCTTCTAGATTAGAGCCCTGTCCACCTGCCATGTAAGCCTTGTTTAAGAGGCTCACAGACACTTTGCGGTTCACGCTTGGGCCATTGTGTCTTGGCTAGCGTCCGAGCTGCTAGCGTTTGGCTGGCTGTCCAGCAGGGACAAGATGATTCCCGGCTGTTTGCTCGTGACTCTGCACTGTCATAATCTGATGTTTGTGAGCCACTATCACTTCAACCGTTCACATCACTGCTCTGAAATAGCCTCAGAATCTGAAGGTTGCTTAACGGAATTTCCTGTTTCGTCTGTCGGAAAGGCTTTGCTGGCACTCCCGGCTACCTCTCCCCGGAGGTCCTACGGAAGGACCCCTACGGCAAGCCGGTGGACATATGGGCTTGTGGTGAGTCTTCACCCTCACCTGTGAGGATAATTGTGCCGGCTTGTTGCAGACGTCAGCCTCGTTAAACGTGTTACAACTCGAAGAATCGTCCTGTTTCTGTAACAACTTTTCCTTCTTTTTCTGTCAGGGGTGATTCTCTATATCTTGCTAGTGGGATATCCTCCATTCTGGGATGAAGATCAGCACAAACTATATCAACAGATTAAGGCTGGAGCCTATGACGTAAGCCTGCTTCATTCTTCCCCGTTTGTCGAGTGTGAATTGGGAAAAGTTTAATCATTTCCACCGGAGAGCTGGTCCCAAGATATTGATCCCATCTGGGCCTCCCTGACGCATTGCAGAGCGGTGCGTTTGTGTGTCTGCGGGAGAATTGGAGACTAAAGCGCGTCCTCTGTCTCGGCGTCGGGCTAATAAAGTCACTTTCTGGCGATGGCGGCGTCCTGTTAAACCCTTCAGGAATGAGCATCTCGTCCTCGTATCGGCGGGATTGTGGACGCGTCCGCTCCAACACGTGCACGGCTGCCTGCGGACCAGCACTTGAGGATGGATCCAAATGAATTGTCCCGCTTGTCTCCTCAGTTTCCGTCCCCAGAGTGGGACACGGTGACTCCGGAGGCCAAGAACCTGATCAACCAGATGTTGACCATCAACCCAGCCAAGAGGATCACAGCCGATCAGGCCCTGAAACACCCCTGGATCTGCGTAAGGGCGTGATGGCGGCAGCCTGCTGTCACCTTCTCATTAATGCCCACGGGGGAAAGTGCTGACTGTCTGTTTTCCCCCGCAGCATCGCTCCACCGTGGCGTCCATGATGCACAGACAGGAAACTGTCGAGTGCCTCCGCAAGTTCAACGCTCGCCGAAAACTCAAGGTACCGGGATCGTTAGATCGGCTTCAATTTGCCTGATAAATAAAGTGTTTTGGGTGCATCTCTCCTCTGGAGATGCTGATCTCATTGGAAACAGCCCCCCAGCTTTATTAAAGGAAGTCCTGAAATAAGACTGGCTGTGCTGGCCTGACTTCTCTCTCCTCCTCCAGGGAGCCATTCTCACCACCATGCTGGTGTCCAGAAACTTCTCAGGTGGGTGTGCTCTTCGACCCCAGCCTCCCACGCAGCGCATGCAGAGGGAGAGCAAGGAGGAGAGTGGATAGAGTCCTCTGCTCTTCTTTTAACCCCCTCACCACACACACACACACACACACACACACACACACACACACTCCCACTCATCCTCAAAATAACAAGGCTTTTGTGTTGCAAAGCTGGATTTCTGAAGTGATTTTTACATCCTGCCAGTCATGTCATAAATTCTGTTGTATTGATAATATTTATCATTGCAGATTCCTTTAATTCAAGCGATATTTCAGGTTTAAATGTATTTTTTCCTGATCTGGCTGCCTGTTTTGTCTTTGTCTAAGCTAATATGTCTCTTCTTTTGTTTGTGTTGTGTGTCTGTCTCTCCGTGTGTGTGTGTGTGAGAGCGTGTGTGCGTGCGCGCTCACATGCATTCTCTGCCGCCGGTGGAGTGTTTGCTTTTCCGAGAGCAGCAGAAATGTTTATGAGATATTTCATGACGGCCCAGTGTGCTGTTATTAAAGTGGGTCTGAACTGAAGGACGTTTCCGGGGCTCCTTCTCAGTTCTGAGTGATCGGTCACTCAGGTGATGGCTGATCATTCCTCCCGTGAGCCTGGGGAACTACAGGGGTGCCCGTTAGTGCCGGAGCCCGTGCGTCGGGCCTGGGGTCGGGCTCCTGTCAGCACCGCCTGTAGTTTCCACGGCCCATGAATCAACAGTAGATCGACCTTTGCACAGTCCCCTCCCAACTGTAGCGTTTCTGTCCAATAGTGGGCCGGCAGCATACCAACTCTGCTGCTGCCGCCTCCTCCACGGCCTCACTGGCTCAGGAAGGTACGTCCCAGAGACACGCCCATCCTCTCAACATGCTTACCTCTTGTTAACGGGGCAGGGTGGGGGGGCTGCCACCCTGAACAGTCCTGCATGCCAGCGTCTCCATCCCATCACATTCACACGCCGGCACACATGCATGCAGACACCCATGGGGCTCATTCAGACATACATGGGGGGGGGGGAGGGGTCTTCATCTGTAACCTCATACACACGGACGTCAGCGTCCTTCATCGGCCCACCGGCATTTTCTCGTTCCAACTTGCGCCTCACTACCATGCAGCCGTGAGCTCGTCACCCATTTCATCTCCAATTGGGCTCCTTCCAAGTTCCATTCTGACCCTCCCGGCTGAGGACGGGCACAGGGTGAAGGGGGCAGGGGAGGAGGAGGGGCATGTACCCTTTGGGGCGGCAGGATCTGACACAGCAGGGGGCTGGCAAGAGCTGGGTTGGCGTGCTGCCATCGTCCGACCTGAGGTCCAGGGTGGGGAAAGGTGGGCTGGGCTCACGCCCCGCTGGCTGGGGCAGACGGCTAAAGGTCGGCGATTCCGATGGTGGCTCCAAGGATCGAGTAGAACCGCAGTGTAGAGCAGGACGGAGTTCTTTCCCCTTGCAGAGAAGCTCCTCTTTGCTCTACACTGGCACAAGCGTGTCCTTAGCTGTAGGGGGGGGTCGGGGGGAGACCCGTGTCGGTGGTGGTGACATCAGTGGAGAACCCAAAGAAAGGCAGGTGTGGCTGCGTGATCGGGACGCTCCGATCGGGGGGGTGGGGGGTGGTTTGTCCGACCCCGCCTCACTGAGACTGGACCAAGCTGCCCGTAAGTTCCGGACGTGTCGCGCGTGACATCATCCCACTCTGCTCCTCTTCCTTTACTCATCCAGCTTTTCTTTCGGTCCTCTGATGATGTCACTCATCGCAACCTCGGCACCTCTGTCTCCTCGTCGGCTTCCTCGGTTGTACCTGACTGTCGTGGTGTGTGGCTGAACCGGGCCCGGTGGCGCCGGCCCAGATTCCTGCCGGCAGGCTCCGCTCTCCCTGAATGTTCCTAGAAAGGCGTTTGCCTTGCAGCCTTTCGCATGTGGGTGTCCTGAGTGGCTGCTTTCTGTAGAAAACCGGCAGCAGATCCAAATTCAGACGCGTTCTAACTCTTCCTTCCTCGCATTTGTCGTCAAGGTGGCGCACGTGTGCGCACGTGGGCGCCGGCGCCGTGCGTCATCTTGACTCTGCCTAATCTGTCCCGTAAAAGTGGCGACAGTTGTCAGAAAGAGCGGGGGAAGGACGCGTTTGGAGGCGGCGAAGGCCACCGGCTCTCTGGTGGCTGTCTGATGGATTACATTAGCATTAGGGGCGGCGGCCTCAGACGGCCGGCTCGCCGTTCTCCGGGTGTGCGATGAAAACCTGGTGTGACCCGTTTCTGCCTTCTGGATGCTGCATGGCCGGCCGCGGTTAACTGGACGCCGTCTAGGAGCATGAGTGGTCTTGTTTGCTGCATTCAGTGCTGTGCCTCTCTCTCCGTCCCCCTGGACTGAGACTAAGCCCTCTCTGTCAACCCTCCCCCCCCCCCTCCCCCCTCTCCCCCCCTCTCCCATTCCTTATTGGAAGGTAAGAAACACAAAATAAGATTGTTTGGAACGTCCGTGTGTCCGTAGAAAAGGCTTTTGTTTATTTATTAAGAAGGAAACGTGACGTTGGCTCCTGAAAGAGATCAATAATTGACATTAACCTGCTGACCGGAGTCATGGGGGGGCAGTTTAACCCTGACATCACTCAGCCTTTAGATCTACTGGCTCTCCTAAATGGATCAAGGAAGTTTACTTTGCTCTCAGGTTGCTTTTATTCCCCGATGGGAATTAATAAAGTTGAATGGGTTTAGCAGAGAGTAGCAAATTATCTGGCCAGAAGTGGGGGGGGGGGCAAAATAACCATTAAAAGCATGTTCGTTGGTCTTTTTTCTCCGTTCTGGAATCAATCTAGATGTTTTCGTCCTCGTGCGGGATCAATAACTGCACTTCCTGCTTAAGTGGCAGAATTGTAAAGAGCTGGAAAAGTGAAGTATTTCTGCTGCCAACAGTAAAAGTTTGCATTTGTCTCCTGTCTGTTGTCCTCCGTCCCCTTCACAGCCTGCAAGAGCTTACTCAACAAGAAGTCCGACTCTGCTAAGGTAAAGTCACCTGTCTCTCTCTCTCTCTCTCTGTCTCTCTCTCTCTGTCTGTCTCTGTCTCTCTCTCTGTCTCTCTCTGTCTGTCTGTCTGTCTCTCTCTCTGTCTGTCTCTCTCTCTCTGTCTGTCTCTCCGTCCTCCTCAGGTTCATCAGTAATTTTCATGAATGAAGGATTATTGTGGCAGCTGTGACTAAAAACTACACTGAATGTGCAACATTCTGGGGAGAAACACAAGGTCCTCAGCTCACTCTTGCAGCTCACTCCTCCGGCTCACTCCTCAGCTCACTCTTGCGGCTCACTCTTCCAGCTCACTCCTCAGCTCACTCTTCCAGCTCACTCCTGCGGCTCACTCTTGCAGCTCACTCCTGCGGCTCACTCTTCCAGCTCACTCCTCCGGCTCACTCCTCAGCTCACTCCTGCGACTCACTCTTCCAGCTCAGTCCTCCGGCTCACTCCTCAGCTCACTCCTGCGGCTCACTCTTCCAGCTCACTCCTCGGCTCACTCCTCCGGCTCACTCTTGCAGCTCACTCCTGCGGCTCACTCTTCCAGCTCACTCCTCAGCTCACTCTTCCAGCTCACTCCTGCGGCTCACTCTTGCAGCTCACTCCTGCGGCTCACTCTTCCAGCTCACTCCTGCGACTCACTCTTCCAGCTCAGTCCTCCGGCTCACTCCTCAGCTCACTCCTGCGGCTCACTCTTCCAGCTCACTCCTCGGCTCACTCCTCCGGCTCACTCCTCAGCTCACTCCTGCGGCTCACTCTTCCAGCTCACTCCTCGGCTCACTCCTCCAGCTCACTCTTGCAGCTCACTCTTCCAGCTCACTCCTCAGCTCACTCTTGCGGCTCACTCTTCCAGCTCACTCCTGCGGCTCACTCTTCCAGCTCACTCCTGCGGCTCACTCTTGCAGCTCACTCCTGCGGCTCACTCTTCCAGCTCACTCTTCCAGCTCACTCCTCAGCTCACTCCTGCGACTCACTCTTCCAGCTCAGTCCTCCGGCTCACTCCTCAGCTCACTCCTGCGGCTCACTCTTCCAGCTCACTCCTCGGCTCACTCCTCCGGCTCACTCTTGCAGCTCACTCCTGCGGCTCACTCTTCCAGCTCACTCCTCAGCTCACTCTTCCAGCTCACTCCTGCGGCTCACTCTTGCAGCTCACTCTGCGGCTCACTCTCCAGCTCACTCCTGCGACTCACTCTTCCAGCTCAGTCCTCCGGCTCACTCCTCAGCTCACTCCTGCGGCTCACTCTTCCAGCTCACTCCTCGGCTCACTCCTCCGGCTCACTCCTCAGCTCACTCCTGCGGCTCACTCTTCCAGCTCACTCCTCGGCTCACTCTTCCAGCTCACTCTTCCAGCTCACTCCTGCGGCTCACTCTTGCAGCTCACTCCTGCGGCTCACTCTTCCAGCTCACTCCTGCGACTCACTCTTCCAGCTCACTCCTCCGGCTCACTCCTCAGCTCACTCCTCCGGCTCACTCTTGCAGCTCACTCCTGCGACTCACTCTTCCAGCTCACTCCTCCGGCTCACTCTTGCAGCTCACTCCTGCGGCTCACTCTTCCAGCTCACTCCTGCGACTCACTCTTCCAGCTCACTCCTCCGGCTCACTCCTCAGCTCACTCCTCCGGCTCACTCTTGCAGCTCACTCCTGCGACTCACTCTTCCAGCTCACTCCTCAGCTCACTCCTCAGCTCACTCCTCAGCTCACTCCTCCCTCTCCTCTCTCAGCAGCATCATCCTTTCCCAGCTGGGAGTGGAGATAAACTGAAACAGTCGTCGTCCAACTTTATCCAACTTCCTCTGAAACGTGATTGCGTAACACTTTGTCCGTGGATTCCAACCTTTCCTGTTTTAATGGTTTTCAGTCAACGGTTTCCTGCTCCCTTTTCCCAGCAGTCACCACCACTCTGCTGCTATTAGGCTTCCCGCCCCCCTCCCTCTCTTTCTGCCCTGTCCTGGGGGTCTCTCGGTGCAGCTAAGTGGCAGAGGCATGGAGAGTTAGTGAGGCAGTAAAAAGGACGATCTAAAGGCCATTCTGTGGCACTCTCCCTCTCATTTACCCCGTTACCCCTCTACAGCCTGGGAGGGAGAGCGGCCATTAGCTCCCAGCCGCCATGCTTCTGTGTGTGTGTGTGTGTGTGTGTCTGTGTCTGTAACGTGTGTGGACTCCGAGTGTCTGTAACGTGTGTGTCTGTAACGTGTGTGTGTCTGTAACGTGTGTGTTGACACTGAGTGTGTGTAACGTGTGCGTGTGTAACATGTGTGTGTGTGTAACGTGTGTGTTGACTCTGAGTGTGTGTAACGTGTGTGTGTGTGTCTGTAACGTGTGTGTTGACTCCGAGTGTGTGTAACGTGTGTGTCTGCGCTCTTGTCCCAGCCTTCCACCAACAACAGTAAGAACAGTATAGTGAGCGCCATCAATGCCCTGAAAGACAACAACATGGCGACCAACGCCCAGATGGTACAGTAGGCCGCCGCCCCCCCGCCCCCCCCACAGTAGCGTAGCAGCGTGCTGTGCCTCATCCTCCATTGTTGTAGTGGCTGCTTGTTGTCGCCCATCTCCCATTCTGGAGGTTGTGTTTCCGTTCTCCCACCATTTTAGCCCCCCCCCCCCGGCTGCACGTGAAGCAGGGAAACGATGCTTTTACTCCATTTACTTTGGAGCTTTTTTAGATTGAACAGCATGAACTTTTCTTTCAGTGCAGTGAACCAGACCCACCTGATCCCAGATCGGCAGAATTCATCCTCTCATGGCCTCTGTGTTCGTCACCATTTGCTTAAATCAGCATTACCTTGCAACCGCCTGTCCTTAACCTTTGACCTTTGACCCCGTCACCCAAAGACCCAACCATTTCTGTCCTGTGACCTTCATTAACATCCTCATGGACATCCTTGTCATACTGCCACATCTATCATGTGGTGTTGTTGTTGTTCAGCATTAGCATGTTGTGAAGTGTGTGTGTGTGTGTGTTTATTGCAGTGTGTGTCGTGCCGCTCAACTGGTGACAGGAAGGAGCGCATCCATTAGAATTAACCTCATACGAGACATTAAATCTGCATATTTGTCAAAGTAATCTGACATTAACTCAGGATTTGTGTAATTAAGCCTAAAACATCTGGATGGGTCACACCAGGGGCGACCCCTGTAGGACCGGGGTCACACCAGGTGACCCCTGGTGACCCCTGGTTTACAGCAGGGGGGCCAGTTTAAACCAGTTGAGAGGCACAGGAAGCAGCTTGTGTCGCACTGGCCAACTGTCTGTTCTGTGTTGCAGGAGTCCCAGAGCACAGTGGTGCACAACCCCCCCGACGGGGTCAAGGTAAGACGTGTGTGAGTGAGCATCAGCACCCTCCGGTCTGTGGCTGCAGCCTGTCTGTGTCTCCGCAGGGATCCACGGAGAGCAACGCCACCAATGACGAGGAGGAAATGAAAGGTAGGAAAGGTACTTCCTGTTTCCTCTGATGTTCCTCAGCTTGGTGCCGCTGGACTGTCGGGAACCATGATGGTGTGCCTGTGGTGTGTGTGTGCGTGTGTGTGTGTGTGGTGTGTGTGTGTGTACATGTTATCATGTGTGTGTTTTAGTGGACAGTTCGGCGCTGAGTCAGAGTAGCGCCGCAGAGGAGATGCCCCCACTTCTGCCCTCACCTCAAAGTTCACCTGCCAGTAAGTTAATCCATGGCAACCAAGTCTGAACTGGTGGCCACTGGCAAGGACCCCCCCCCCCTCCCTCCCCCCACCCCCACCACCACCCTGGTACCTGCTCCCACCTCGGCTTGTCCCTGTCACTAGCATCTTTGAGCTCCCTCACTCTGACCCACCCAGCTTCTGCCAGGGTTCCCACTGGTTTCCATTATTATCTCTACCTTTTTCCAACTTGGGAACATCTTTGAGGATTTTCCTATGCTAATGTTTTCCTGTTGCCACACATGCTAAGCTAGCGGCTGCCTCCATGGTTTCAGTCCACCAGCCTCCATCCAGAGCGCAGCAGCACGGAGGCTCATGATCAGCCATTATGGTGCTGCTCAACCTGAGCAGAACCTGAGCAGAACCTGAGCAGAACCTTCGGAGGCTGCTGGGGACTAAACAGGCTCCACCAATCACAATCACCCACACACGGACACAGTCCGGGGGAGGGGGGCCAACATTCAGCCATCCGTTCTACAGCATCAGAAGGTTTGGTTAGGAAACACGGGACCGATCGTTAGTGGTGGTAGTTTAATCTAGTTGAGATAGTTAGTGTCACTAACTAGGAAAATGTCAATTTAAGGCCATCACGTTGTGGAATTCTTCTGTGGGAACCCGCTGTGTGTGTGTGTGTGTGTGTGTGTGTGTGTGTGTGTGTGTCCTCATATTCCCCCCTGTCCTCCTAATATGACAGCTCCACCTTGAGGAAGTCCTGCTTACATCACACCTGGATGTTCTAGAACTGTTCTAACATTTTCACACACACTAACACACACATGCACTAACTGTAACACACACACACACATGCACTAACTGTAACACACACACACACACAGAGGATTGTCTTTGTCCTCTGTTTAATAATCATTCCTTTGACTCCAGGCTTCTCTTCCCTGCTGGACTCTTTGTTCTTTTCCTGCGTTTCCTCCCAACACGTCTGTTTAATTTACATAAATCACTCACCATCCTCAACCTTCCTCACCTTCCTCACCATCCTCATCCTCCTCAGCCCAGCTTGCTTCCAGCTGTTTCCCGTGTCCTCCCATGTCCCCCCATGTCCTCCTGGGTCCTTCCGTGTCCCCCCTGTCCTCTCATGTCCCCCCCTGTCCCCTCTGCATGCCTGCCTTCGTGTCTCACCTGTCTGACTGGTCCTTCTCCCTCGTTCGCTCTGTTTCTGGGTGTCGGTGGGTGTCGGCCGTGCTCTCCCTGCCGTCCTTGTCCTCCATCTTTTGTCTTTTCACCACCCATTGTGTGTTTCAGTTCCTCCGCATGACGTAAAGCGCATGGCCTGGAACAGCACGGGCAACAGCTCCTGCCCTGACTCGGAGCCCTCACAGGCTTCCGTACCTGCCGCTCCACTAGGGGGCAACGCTGTCGCTGCTGTAAACAACACTCAGCAGAGTAAGAACGCCGCCTTGACTCGCGTGGCTTTTCTGTGTGGCGCCTCCCTCCGGCTGTAGCTAACGCCTGCCCCCCCCCCCCCCCCTTGTAGTCGAGCTCTGCTGTTGCTGCCATTTCTAGCTCCACTGGACCTCCTGATGCTAGGTGATTTAGTGGACGGGTCAGAAGCTGCGTCCATCCCACAAACGTTGCAGGATTAATAAGTGAGGAATTTATTTGACTTTGAAGATGTTTGGAACCCAGAATGAATCTTTCTGGCAGCGCTGCCTCAGACCGGGCCGTGCCCCCCCCCCCCGACTCTAGTCTCTCACCTTTAACGTGTCCAGTCATCCCCGCTGTCCTCACCTGTCCAGCCTGGCTCCCCCATGGCTCCTCCTCCATCTGTAGCTTCTGTCAGGTGACGCTGTTGTTCCCCGCCGTGGGGGTCTGGCCCCCGGGCGGCGAGGACGGCGGAGTGGCGGCGAGGGACGCTTGTCCGGAGCCCCCGAGCACGGACGGACCTGGAAGCTGAAGGTTTGCTCCGTTTCCTCCCGTCCAGTTACGTCTTTGTTCCCGTCTCTGCAGCTCGCAAACAGGAGATCATCAAGATCACGGAGCAGCTGATCGAGGCCATCAACAACGGAGACTTTGACGCCTACACGTGAGTTCCACGCCCTCCACTCGTCCTCTCTTCTGCCTTTAACTTAACCGTGCTCACATCTCTCCGTCTTCTCGCCCTCGCCGCCGCCGCTCCTTTGTTTCAGGAGGATTTGCGACCCTGGACTCACCTCCTTTGAACCCGAGGCTCTGGGGAACCTGGTGGAGGGAATGGACTTCCACAAGTTCTACTTTGAAAACTGTGAGTCCTAATGGTGGCGTGGCGTGGCGTGGCGTGGTGTGGCCCCGCCCCGCCCACGGTGCTCGCTCTCACCTCCGACCGTCTCCCCTCTGACCTGCTTGTCTTCTTCAGTGTTGAGCAAGAACAACAAGCCCGTGCACACCACCCTGCTCAACCCGCACGTGCACCTGATCGGCGAGGACGCGGCGTGCATCGCCTACATCCGCCTCACGCAGTTCGTGGACAGCACGGGACGTCCCCGCTCCAGCCAATCGGAGGAGACCCGGGTGTGGCACCGCCGCGACAGCAAGTGGCTCAACGTGCACTTCCACTGCTCGGGCGCCCCGGCCGCACCGCTCCAGTGATCAGGTCGGTGGCCCGGGTGGGTTCTGGCTCGTGGTGACGTGCCCCCGCGTCTAAGCTGCTGTCTCCTGCCTGTGTCCCCCCCCCCACAGTGGTCCTGAGCCTCCAGCCCGCTGGAGTTTGCGTTTTGGGGGGCAGTGTTTTTTCCGTGACCGTGTTTCAGGGGCCCGTCCTCTGCGTGGATGGGCTCGTGCCAGGAGCCCGGCTGGGCCAGATCGCATCCCTCTCCACGACACCAACCAACCCTGTCCCCCCTCAACCCTTTGACCTGCTGGGGGTGGGCTCCACAAGACACCGCCCCCCTGGGATGATGCATGCCTGATAGGAGGGCGCCTCTTTGCCCACTATCCTCCCCTGGCAGCCGTCTTTTTTCTGCCCGTGCGAGCTGAGCGGTCCCGCGCGAGGAGGCGACGTCCAGTTGAACTTGTGACAGTTTCTGCGTTATGAATATGCTGTGTAAATTATGACTAGATGTACCAACAAGACGCAACCAAGCATTTATCTTCACTATCTAAGAAGGGAGGAGCGGAGCGGGGAGGTTAGCGGCTGAGGTTTTACAAACCTTCTTCCTTTTTTTGGGCTTTTTTTGTTTTTTTTGTTGGTTTTTTTCGGCGTTTTAGGGAGGAGCGGGCGACGTTGTGGTCGAACCCGGACCGTTGTGAGAGGATGAGGAGGGGGAAGTGATCACGTGAGCTCCGAGACCTCGAGGAGAGAAACTGTCAGAAACACGAAGCACCAAAGTGTAGAACTTTAGGCTTTTATGTGTTGACGTCTTCTTCCGTTTGTGTGTTTCTTCCTCCTCCGGCCGGGGGGGTTTAGCCGGGCGGCTCGTCACCTTCCAGCTTGGGGGTGTTTTTAGTGTCCTGTTGTTTCTGGTGATGCAGCGGAGCCTCCAACATCCGGGGGCTGTTAGAACCGCCTCATTGTTGTTGTTGTTTTTAAAGAACCCGCTCGCACCCACGCTCGTGGGGGACGAGGGCGCCGGCGGAGGCGTCTGCATGTTTGCCCCTCATCCCCTCTCCCTTTAACACCCCCCCCCCCCCACCCCTTTTCTCTCTATCTGCAAGGGCCGTTTGTTTGTTTGTTTGTTTGTTTCTAACACTGTGTAAACACAGTGTGTGTATAGATCTATGTAGAAAAGTGTAATATATGTACATGTACCCAAGAGACGCATCCTGTGCATCTGGGCATGACCCCCCCACTCACTTTGATTCTCCCACTTCCTCCAGACAGCTCGCTGATTCTCTCTCTCTCTCTCACACACACACACACACACACACACACCACACACACACACACACACACACACACACACACACACTCTTCCAGGTTCAGCCCTGTGGCCGTACGACTGTTTTTCAGAACGGGAACAAAAAAAATGGGGAATATTTTCAAACCCAACACTGTCTCGGAGTCCTCCATTATAGTGCCCTTAAGTCCCATAATGCTGTGACGCAGGTGTATCACACACACACTCACACACACTCACACACACTCACACACACTCTCACGCGTGCCCCTGGTGGTGTGTTTTTAAGCTTTGTAACATATCTCGCACCACCGCTGTGACCACGGTGCCACCCTCGCTGTGCTGCTTAATTGTCTCCGTCCATCCGCGTGAAGTCCCATCTTGCCCCCCCTCCCTGTGTTGCCCCCCACCCCCCGTGTTGCCCCCCACCCCCCGTGTTGCCCCCCACCCCGGTTTATTCGTACCCCTCTGTGGCTTCTCTGTTCCCGTGTTGACTGGTTTGAGTTTTACGTTGTCGTCCGCTGTTGCTGTTGACTTGTTGTTGTAATTCTGCCAAGCTGGAGTTCTGCACTCGATCCTCGCTCACAGGGGGGTAAAAGAGAGGGGGGGGGGGTAAAAGAGAGGGAGGGGGGGTAAAAGAGGGGGGTAGACGACAGACTTGCAGATGGAGTGATCAGACAGATTGCGGCTAAATAATTGATCAGTTGTAATCTACCTTTGGTGGTTTAAATGGTGCCTGCTCAGCTGGGGGGGGACCAGAGCGGGGGGGGGACCAGGGGGGGGGCAGAGCGGGGGGGACCTAGTTATGTGCATGTTTCAGTTACTGCATTTTTACCATGTACCTACCTGAAAAAGGGATGGAGCTAGTGTTAATATATAATATTTGCAT
This sequence comes from Takifugu flavidus, assembly GCF_003711565.1. Classification (NCBI taxonomy): domain Eukaryota; kingdom Metazoa; phylum Chordata; class Actinopteri; order Tetraodontiformes; family Tetraodontidae; genus Takifugu; species Takifugu flavidus. Next base: position 28,190,164 of record NC_079520.1, on the reverse strand, counting down.
CTTTTAAAATACAAATTTTTCTCCATCTGGAATGTTGAAAAGGTGACATGAAAAATATGTTTAAAAAAAAAAGAGAAAAAAACAGCAAAATATTGATTTAAAAAAACAAAACAAAAAAAAACCTCCAAAAAAAAAAGGATTGCGGAGCCGTAGTTTGGAATGAGGCCCTCGATGTTGGCGTGTTCCTGCCGTGACCTCCGTCTAGCGGCGGCGCTTTCTCCCCCCAGCCTTCACCTGGATGCTGGAGTTTTTTTGCATGATCATGATGTAAAATGAAATACGAACATGAATTGACGACTATCAAAGTGTTTGTCTGAGTGTTAGTTGGTCTTCATCATAACTTTGTTATTCTTCGATCTTGAAAGTATTTAATAAAAATACTATTTCAGCACTGCTCCGCCTCCTCTCAGCGTCTGCTTTAACCCCCCCCCGCCCCCCCGGGGTGTGTGTGTGTGTGGGTTGGTGTGTGTGTGTGTGTGTGTGTGTGTGTGTGTGTGTGTGTGTGTGGTGTGTGTGGTGTGTGTGTGTGTGAGAATTATCAGGACGTTTCATCAGGTCTCGGCCTGATTGCATAACACTGTAATGTTGAGTCCAGCCGGACGGCGCCGGCGCCCCGGTTGAGGCGGGAAAACGTCGGCTCCGCCCAGAGTCGCAGCTGGAACGATGTTCGCCCTCCGAGCTCATCCGCCGCCACGTGTCACCGCCGGGCCGCTGGCGCCCGCGTGCACGTGTCCGTTTCATCAAAGCTGCAGAGACGCAGCCGCTCCTGAAAAAGGCTCAGTGTTATTCATGATGTTCTGGTTATTTTAAGGGGTGTGTGTGTGTGTGTGTGTGTGTGTGTGTGTGTTGTGTGTGTGTGTGTGTGTGTGTGTGTGTGTGGGATGTAGGACAGCTCCCTGTGGTTTCTCTTTCAGTGTGATTAATGAGGAAAACTCAGCAGTTGGTTAAGTTGGACTTTTTCAAAGGCACCAAGTAGAAACTGAAACTGGTCTCATTTGCTCTGACCTCCGACCTCTGGATCTCTCTGACCTCTGACTCCCTCTGACCTCTGACTCCCTCTGACCTCTGGATCGCTCTGACCTCTGGATCTCTCTGACCTCTGGATCTCTCTGACCTCTGACTCCCTCTGACCCCTGGATCTCTCTGACCCCTGGATCCCTCTGACCCCTGGATCTCTCTGACCTCTGACCTCTGGATCTCTCTGACCTCTGACTCCCTCTGACCCCTGGATCTCTCTGACCTCTGACCCCTGGATCTCTCTGACCCCTGGATCCCTCTGACCCCTGGATCTCTCTGACCTCTGGATCTCTCTGACCTCTGACCCCTGGATCTCTCTGACCTCTGGATCTCTCTGACCTCTGGCTCTCTCTGACCTCTGGCTGAAACGTACTTTACACCAGTTTGTTAATCCCCAGTGTGAATGTTGAGCTGTGGCTGGACTAGAACCAGAACCCTCCCATCAAAACCAGTTTTGGCTGGTTTTTCCCAGCGGTACCAGTGGTTTATCACAGCTGCCTCATGGAGGTGGAGGTCACGGCTCGTGCGACCTGGACGAGGCCTCGGTGGGCGGAGCTAAAGCTAACAGAGCTACTGAGCTAGCGTAGCCCCCTGCTGGCACATGTGTGAACAACAACTGACGAGTTCTTCGCTGCTGCTGAGGAGAATTCTCCGGTTACGGATCATCGCTTTGATCTTTGGGCGGAAAGAGGAGCCGCCAGTCTTGGGTTTCAGATGTATGGACCAAAGCGTGGACGATAATCCCGCTGATCCCGGCTTTGCTGCGTGTGGAGGCCCAGAACCTCGGGTCAGAACCTGCAGCTTCACCTGCAGCAGTAAATACCTGTTGTTATTGTGAGAGGAGCTCCCAAAGAGGACGTGGGGGGGTTATTTTGACTCCCCGTCCTGTCGCTGAAGCCTCCGCCGCTCACAGGTGGATCGACGAGGCCACAGGTGCGCTGACGTCCTCCTGCAGGAAGTCCTGCTGCAAACCACGAGGTCACTTCCTGGACGTGTGCTGTGTGAGGAGGAAATGTTTCTAACACTTTGGTGCTGAGAAATAAGGTAAATATTCAGGTGGGTCCCCCCCGTAGCTGCTAATGCTAGCCTGTCCCATTAGCTGAGCTCACTTTTGCAACATTTAGAACTGGATTTACACCTAAAATGTGTATTTTGTGAGTGTGAACTCGCTTGGTCTTTGCTGGAGCAGCTAATTTATCATTTCCACAACGTTGACTCAGTTATGCTCATTATAAATCAGGCTGCCAACAGTGAGGCCCCCATCCCTGATATTTCTGGGGGGGCTCTCAAAACAAAAGGAAAGATTAGCGCGGCTCAGGAGAGCAACAGCTGCGCACGTTGTCTCTTCTGAAACCTTTTGTGGCCGATCTTGTCATAATGTTGCTCATTTGTGTGGTTTGTGCAGGACTGAGGACACAGACGGCTTATTTTTAACCAGATTAATGTTTTAATACTCAACATGATTCAGAATGTTACACCGAGGAACAGCTGATGGGATTAGAATGGATAAAACAGGCCTTTCGCGCCGCGCGCGCGCGCGCACACGCGCGCCAAAACGATCCCGACAACCTCCAGGATCTGCATGTTCAACCATCACTTCTGCTGGGAGGGGGCCACACAGACGGGGTTTATTTACAGGATTACAGCGACGGGGGGGTCGCAGGTTGAAGATGCTTCACGACACAGAACACAGCGGTTCACAGAAGATCAAAGCACAAAGTAGAAAAAGGAAGAGTGACGTAATCAGCCCTGTGAAAGGGGGCGATGTCGCCCTCTGGTGGTTAGATCACGCAACTGATCAGCGCACAACAGACCAGACAACATCTAAACTAAGGATCTAGTTATCTATCACATCCGTACAAAAGGATCATGTACGGATCATCAACTGTCGATGGCTTTGAAGCAGGTTTCTGACTATACAAGTTAATGACCATAAAGGCTTTGATCTTTGATGCATCCCTGACACGTCGCTTTCTTCTCATCGTATCAATTTGACATCAATGCTGGATGGCAAAAACCACTGGTGTGATCCTCACAGCGGATTCTCAGCACTGAAGTTATGATGCGGCAGCCCTCTCAGATTTATCTGATGTTTTTATGAAAGTTAATTGCAAAGATTTGGGGACGAACCTAAACTCACTGGTGACGTGCGGCTAGCCCGCTCCACCCGTAGCACGTTGCTAAACATCTTGCGGTGGAGAGCGGGAGTAAGTTTTAGCATAGATTCTTGTGTGACCATCTGAGAAAAATCCACACAATATTCGCATTCTGTCGCCATGGAAACGCAAAGCTTAGGCTGCTTATTATTCTTCTTCTGATACGTCCTGAACGTTGCAGCCTGAAGTGGGCTGAAGCTCGCCGCCGTTCACCCACACGCTCCTGGCAGCACGGATGGGTTGTGCCCACACGGCTCACCTCACGCACGCACACACACGCACACACACGCACACACACACACACACACACGCACACACACACGCACGCAGATTTAGATTTAAGATGAGCTGAATTCTGAAACACCTTCCTTTTCCTCAGGTGGTCACGGGGCACAGGTGGTCCGCCGACGGCCTCCATCACTCCAGCGTTGGTGTGTTCGTGTCACGGCGAGAGTGTGTGTGCCTCGCGTGTGTGTGAGCGTGCTGAGGGGGGTGTGAGCGAGGCGTGTGTGTTCCTCCGACGTGGGTGATCTCGTTTGTTTCCTGTCCCGTGCGTCTCAGCTCGCTCTGCGCGTGGAGGCGATCGTGGTCGAACTCGCCGTGCGCGTGTTCCTCGTGCGTGGGCGTCGCGTCCCTGTCTGGCGTGCTGGCGTGCGAGCGCGGCCCCTCCCCCCGCTGGTCCATGACCTCGTCGATCCAGCCCCGGAAGCGGCTGACGCGCGTGTAGAGCGACGGCGAGGAAGCGGCGCCGCAGCCGTGACCCCCGGCGACCAGCCCGGCCAGGACCCACCGACCCGACTCCTCCTGACACAACAGCCCGCCTCCGGAGTTGCTCTGGCAACCGTCGTCACGGAGGAGGCTGGTGTCTGGAGGGCTGCCAGCGCACAGGGTGCCGTGGCTGGAGTAGCTGTTGCCATAGCGCTTCTTGCATCGCCATGACGACATGAGAGAGACCCAGGATGCCAGAATAGAGTCTGGGAGAGAGGAGGGTGGGAGGAGGGTCACCAGCAGCATCAACGCGAAGCAAAACCAGATTAGTGAGACCTACCGGGTCCTGTCCAGCCGGCGGTAACTATGACGACACAAGACGAGGGGGTCTTTGTCTCCGGCGGCGTGTCTGCGGGAGGAAGGCATGCGGCGTTGGTGAAGGGTTCAAAGGTCAGACAGTGACCTTTTGAGCTGGGTAGCTTCAGCAGAGCCAGATCATGGCCGCCGCTCTGCCCTTTGAACTTGCGGTGAACCACCACCGTCTCCGGCCGCAGGGTCCGTTCCGAGGCGCCGACCCGCACCACCAGCATGGACGAGTCGCTGCCGAACCTGGAGGAAGCGCCAAGGGTGAGAAGGTGGATTGTGAGGGCGCGGCGAGGGTGACGCCGGCGTCGGTCACCTGCTGATGCAGGACGCAGACGTGAGGGCCCAGCAGGGGCTGATCAGGGTCCCGCTGCAGACCGGACCGCTGTCCTGGTCCTGGTCCTGGTCCTGAGACTGGAGCCACACCGACACCTGCCAGGGCCAGGAGGTCCTAATGAAAGAGCAAAACCAAAACTACAGCTGTTTAAAACGGCCAGTAAACCTATTATTGCCTCTTATTTATAGCATTAACATCTGACCTTTTTGGTTCTGTCCCTAAAAACTGGAGGATTTTTAGAAATTAAAACCGCATCGTTTAAAACTAAAGCTGGCGCATTACCCAAACTGGCCGCTAGATGGCGGAAAACACCGGGAAATGACACGTTAAGAGACACTTTGAGTAAAAGATCTGATTTTAACGCAACTTCAGCATTTTTATGACCAAGTTTGACTCAAAGATTCACTAGTCTTCAATTAGGTTAAAGAAAGGATGGTAGAAACCATGAGATAACTATAATTCCTTATTTCCAGAACACTTTGTTCCTTTAATTACCTCAACATTTAATTAGGTTTCAACTCGGCAACACGTTGACATGTTGTCCCCTTCAGGACAATTGTGTCCTCCAACAAATGAAAGTTTCTCTTTTAAATAAGACCATAAACCCTCCAGGTAGCAACAGCCGTGGTTCCACCAATAGAACCACAGTTGGTTCCTGAACACCCCGTCTCTGTTACTCCAGGACAGCGCTCAGAGTGGACGAGGTCCTACCTGACCACGTCCTCCCCTTGCTTCCTCTTCTCGTCCTCCTCCTCCACCAGCTTCCTCAGCCCACAGCTCCGCTCATGATGTCGGACCGGAGGCGCCGACTCCTGCGGCGTGACGTCACACTTCACCCCCGCGTCCCTCCTGCGTCTGCAGCCCTGGACGTCCTGCCCCAGTGAGGGACACTCCCCCAGGAACTCCTCCTTCCCCGTACACCTCACCTGGTCCAGGTGGATGGGACCTTTCCCCTGACCGAAGCCTCCGGCCGCCAGCGCCGCGCCACTGAGGACAGGAAGCGTCCCTGCATCAGTTTGTGCTGCTCAACCTCAGGAGACATGTGACATTTTTGTCCACCTGTGTCCCAGCTGTCTGCAGACCACAGCCGCGTTCAGGTCGTTCCAGCCCGAGTCGCAAATACTTCCCCAGTCGCCATGGAGATAGACCTCCACTCGCCCCTCCTTCCTGCCGCCGCCGCCGACCAGGCGCACCAGAGGACCTGGCGGGACAAAGAGCAACATTCCCATTCATGCGGGTGTGTGGACGCTCGTCCCAGCGTCCTCCTGGGGGTTGTCTTGGCATTCTAAAGTCTCCAGGAGGTGCAGGACCCCCCGGGAGGACAGAAGGACGCTTCAATCTGCCACAGCATCAGGAACCCTGGAGCTGGAGGATGGTTTGGACCTCTGCATGCAGGACAGGCTGATGGCGAGACAGAAGACGTGGGACGTCCCACTTCCTGCTTACCTGTGGCGGGGGAGATGGCGGGCACCTCGTTTGTCTCCTGGCTGGATCGTCCCCTGCAGCGCACGGCCACGTCCTCGCCGTGGGAGCAGTCGGTCCGACCCCAGATCCCGTGAGGACAGTCCAGCAGGGACGTCTCCGTTCCCTCACAGTGGACGTCGTCCAGCAGGATCAGACCGACGCCCTCGCCAAACGTCCCGTCCAGCACCGCTTCAGCTCGACCCCTGGGGATGGACAAAGGCACCGCGCGTTCCTTTTCACAATTCCAGCGTGAGAGATCTTTGCTGGTGGGTCTGGTCGTGCACCTGTAGCCCAGCTGTCTGCAGACCACCTGCGCGTGCTGCTGGGACCAGTGGTCGTCACACACCGTCCCCCAGTCGCCGTTGTGGAGCACCTCCAGTCGGCCCTCCCAGGGACTGTCTCCTCCCACCAGGCGCACCACCCCGTCTGCAACCACGTGGGCAGCCATGAAACCAGCTCTCACCGCACCGGTGCTCCGAGTGTGTGTGTGTGTGTGTGTGTACCTGTGTAGGGGCTGCAGGACACCCCAGCGTCCTCCATGTGGTCGCAGTTGTGTTGCTCCCAGTTGCCATGGGAACACTCATCCAGGAAGAGCTCGTTTCCCGTGCACCTGACAGCATCCAGCAGGATTGGGCCGGAACCCTGACCGAAGTGAGCCCAGGACCAGGCCTTGGCCACACCCCTACAGCACACACACACACACACACACACACACACACACCACACACACACACACACACACACACACACACACACACACACACACACACACACACACCGTGTGTTTTTATACATTATGCTTTGGATCCTTTCGCGTTAAAATGCGAACAAGTGCAGTTAATGAGCTCCTCTCTTGACTGTAGCATGTTAGCATCCCATGTTAGCATCCCAACTCACAGGCTGTTGACACCAGCAAATGCTAACAGATGCTATCGCTAACAGATGCCAGTGCTAACAGATGTCTAAAAACGACTCCTACTGATAAATAATGAAGAGCTGCTGGGAGGAATCAGCTGCTTCCATTATTTATTTATCACAGCCAAGAATATAAAATCACTGTTGTTTGTGTCCCTGGATCCCACAAAGGCGTAAACGAATGTTGGTTTCACCACAAAAACGCTTATGAAAATCCAAGAGATCAAAGTGAAAATAGTGTAAATACTTGAGGACGAAAGGAAAACTGAAGGGAACAGTAAGAATGATGGACACAACAAACACAAAACGCTGGTTTTGGGACAAACTTCAAGCTCTGTGTCACAACGCAGCCGTGTTCAGACGGCGAGATTTCCCACGGTGTTTGAGGAGCTGAAACGCAGCGTTGTGTTGAACACAGGTGAAGTTTCTCCCCCAGCAGCGACTTCATGGCTGTTTGTCCCTCAAAGACGTGAGACGTTTCCTCCTGTGAGGAACATCAGGAGACACTGAACTGTCTTTGAGGGGGACTCATTGGATAATGTTCCCTCAGCACGTGGAATACTGTGCACGAGGACGTGGAGCATGAGGGGCTGGACGTGCGGGACGTGCTGGACATGCAGGACGTGCTGGACGTGCTGGACGTGCTGGACCTACCCAAACCCCAGCTGTCTGCAGACCACCTCGGCGTCGCTGTCGTCCCATTGGTCGTCGCAGACGGTGCCCCACCTTCCTGCGTGAAACACCTCCACGCGTCCTTCAAAGTCTTCGTCCCCTCCGACCAGTCGCAGAGGGGGGCCGCTGCCTGAGAGCAGATGGAGAGACACGATGGAGGTCAAACGTTGCTAATTCTTCTTCTTTATGACGCTGATCCCACCACTGCTGCTCAACGCTGCCCCCTGTGGATTTATCTGGAACTGCGGCGTGTGCGCGACGTTTGGAAAAGGGAGAGATGCAGGTGTGTCGACTGGGAGGGGCTTATTTAGAGGTTACGCTCACCTTCTGGCGGGGCGCACACAACAGCCGCCTCGTTGCCATGGCTACAGTCTCCAGTGACAAAGGTCCGGCTCCTGCAGCTACTCAGCCTGTTTTCGTCTCCGCGGCAACCCAGGCGCTCATAGTGGAAGAGTCCGGAGCCGGAGCCGAACTGGGAGTGTTTGAGCGCCGTGCCGATGTCGCTGTTGGGACAAAGGAAGGTCACGCGTGCAGGAGCAGATCCAGGAACAGCCACCTGACCCACCTGAGTCCCAGCTGCCTGCAGATCACGCTGGCGTCCCTGTCGGACCAGTGAGAGTCGCACACGGCCCCCCACTGGCTGCTCAGGTAGACCTCCACACGGCCGCGGCCGGGCGAGGGCCCGCCCACCAGACGCACAGCACCTGCAACGCACAGCATCCCTCTTTGGTCTTTTTCTCTGATCACAAATGTTCTGGTCGGTTCTGGGTGGCGTACCCTGGTGGCAGTCGCAGTAGGCCCAGCCGATGGCTCCAGAGTTCTGTCTGAAGAAGCACCAGGGGTTGGACTCCCGGTCTGGGTTCCTGCAGTAGCTGTGGTCCCCCAGCCCCCGGCCCGGGTACTGCATGACGTAGTCGGGAAACTCTGTCCACTTCAGACAGGGGGCGCCAGAGTCCGTCTGGGACACGGTTCCATTGTAGTAGCCCAGTTCTGTGAATCCTTGGGAGCAGGACAGAGGTGCTGCACAAAGAGAAGGGGGGGGGCACATGTGATGCACGGAGAGAGCAAGAAGATGTTTGGGATGAAAGCAGACGGATTCAGGTCAGACAGAACAACAGGAAGTGACGGTGAGACGTGGACGCGTCCAGCTGCTGCATCCCCACGCTAATGGTGCAGTCATCACAGAACCACCAGAACCTGCACGTGTGTGTGTGTGTGTGTGGGTGTGTGGGGGGGGGGTGTGTGTGCGCGCCTCTGGTGCTGGAACATGGTGTTGCCGTTAGTTACAGAACGCCATCAATGCACACAAGCACCTTTTATTCTTCGTGCTCTACAGTGAAAGAGACAATAAAAAAGACCAAATTAATTGATTAGGCGTCCAGGTGGCTGATTAAGGATTGATTAGGCGTCCCCAACCGTCCCGGGGTGAAGATGCATTCAGAACCTGCAGAGCGGAGCGGCGTTCAGCCCTCAGTTCAGGCCCCTCCCATCGGCCCCAGCATGGTCATGTGACCAGCCCGCTCCGCTCAGGCCTTGAACCTTTGATCCTTCAACCATCAAAGATCAGCGGAGCTTTGATTCAAAGCGACACATTACAACTCCAACGCTGTCCGAGCTTCTCGCTCCAACCACGCTGGGCGACGAGCAGAACCAAGACCGACTCCAACGTGAAGACGTCGTGCATCTACTGCTCCCTGAACAAGATCCGAACTCTGAGGACTCCGGGTCAGAGGTCAGGTCCTCAGTAGGACGGTTGCCGCGGTAACTCAGTTTCCATCTCACTGTTCCTGCTGTGTTTCCAGAGATGGCCTTCAGAAACAGCCTGATCAGCGAGGACCAGCTGCTCTGCCCCATCTGCCTGAGCGTCTTCGTCCACCCCGTCTCCACCCCCTGTGGACACAACTTCTGCATGTCCTGCATCACGACCTGCTGGAACAGCGCGCTGCTCTGCCTCTGTCCCGTCTGCAAGGAGCTGTTCGCCTTCCGGCCGCTCCTCAGGGTCAACACCTTCATCTCGGAGGTGACGTCACAGTTCCTGACGCTCCACGCCCCCGACGACCAGAGCTGGAGCCCGGGGGGGGACGTGCGTGCGGCGTCCAGCGCGGTGCTGTGTGACGTGTGCACCGACCTCCAGCAGGAAGCGGCCTGGTCCTGTCTGCAGTGCCTCACGTCCTACTGCGAGCCTCACCTGGAGCCGCATCGCCGCGCCGCCGGGCTGAAGAGGCACACCCTGATCCAGCCCGTGAGCGCCCTGGAGGACCGGGTGTGTCCCGAGCACGGCGGGCCGGTCGCCCTCTTCTGTAAGACCGACATGTCTCTGCTCTGCCACGTCTGCTCCAGGTCACACGTGCACCACAACGTCGTCTCCACGCAACAGGCGCACACGGAGATGAGAGTCCTGCTGGTGCAGATCCAGAGCAGAGCTCAGCAGATGGTCCGGGAGCGGCTGCAGAAGATCGGCGCCGTGAGGGAGTCGGTGACCGGGAGCACGGCGGAGACCAAAGGCGTGATCCGGGACAGCCTGCAGGACCTGCAGGACCTGACCAGGCTGGTCCTGAAGATCCAGAACAGCATAACGGAGCTGATAGAGGAGATGGAGAGGAGGCAGAAGGTGGCTGATGAAGAGGCGGCGGGGTTCATCAGCGGCGTGGAGGCGGAGCTCGCCGCGCTGAGGGAGGCCAGCGTGAAGCTGGAGGAGCTCCAACACACCAAAGACCCGTTTCAGTTCCTCCAGAACTTCCAGAACAAGTCCGCCCTCCCACAAACCACCGACCTGTCCAGCTTCACCCTCAACAGACACGTGGAGATGGAGCGAGCCTGGAAGTCAGTGAGCAAGTCGGTGTCGCTGCTGCAGGTGCTGCTGCGCTTCACCGGGACCCGGCTGACGCTCTGCTCCTCCTACCTGCAGAGCGTCAGCCGCTCGGCCTCCAGCGCCCCCGCCCTGCGACCCCCACTGTGACCAGTACGCCCCCGCTGGAGGACTGGTCCAGCTGGGACAGGGGAGGACGTGTTTGCTGGGACAAACTGAGCGGTGTCATTCTGGGACGATGAAGATGATGAAGATGAAAGTGATCTGAGAAGGAAATAAACCGTTGAGCCTTTGATGAGTCTTTGATGTAGCGTTACGCAACTGAAGCACACTCACGCCCTCGCACACACACACACACTCACGCCCTCACACACACACTCACACACACTCACAAACACGTCCTCACAACCGCACACACAATCTCACACACAACCTCACACACACACACACCCTCAGTCTCACACACACTCTTACACACACCCTCTCACACATACACACACTCATGCCCTCACACACACACTCACACACTCACAAACACGCCCTCACACACACACACACACACCCTCACACACACTCACAAACACGCCCTCACAACCGCACACCTCACACACCCTCACACACTATCACACACTCTCACACACACTCTTACACACACCCTCACACACACACACACACACCCTCGCACACTCCCACACACCTTCACAACCTCACACACTCTCTCACACGCTCACACACCCCCTCACACTCTCACACACACCCTTACACGCTCCCACACACCCTCACAACCTCACACACACCCCCACATAGTCACACAACCTCACACACACGCTCACACACTCCCTCCTCATCCTCACAACAGCGGGACTCTGCCCATCGCCATGGGAACGCTCAGTCTCCGCTCTTCTAATCCATTTCCCGGCAACAATGAGTGTTTGACACGGTTCCTAACGACTCGTGTTGGGGGGTGAAATCTGCATAAATGTGGAGTTTCTTCTCATCTGAGCAGCAGCGGCGGCGGCGGCGGCGGCGGTGGCCCCACCCCCATCGCTGCCTCCTCCCCCGCCGGGGTTGGAAAGACACCAGCAGCAATAAACACGGGGGGGGGGGGGGGGGGTGATGAAGAGGAGGAGGAGGAGGAAGAGGACGTGGTGACAAAGGGACGATGGGGCGACGAGAGCGCCGCCTCCGTCTTACCTGAGTCCTGCACCTGGTTCAGATAAGAGTCGTCAGCCACCACCTGCACAGGAAGAGAGGGAGCATCACCTGAGGTTCTGAACGTTGTGACGGAGCACACACACACACACACACACACACACCACACACACACACACACACACACACACACACTCTTCTGCTCAGCAGGCAGAAGAGTGTAAAGATGTTTTATTTGATTTCCAGTTCCGACAGATTAAAACGAAGCTCTGCTGTTTCTGTTGCTGCTCTGATTCTCGGAGGCTCCGTCGCCATGGTGACCACGTTTGATCAACTTGACTGGTTTCATGTTGTCGATCAAACCCAGAATGAGTGTTTTCCTCGGGATTAGTGTTCAGATGCAGTTCAAATGGTTTTAAACGGTGTCGGCTTTAAACTGTTGGGGGATGGTGCTGCTGTGCTGCTGTGATGGTGTGACGCTGTGCTGCTGTGATGGTGTGATACTGTGCTGCTGTGCTGCTGTGATGGTGTGATAGTGTGATGGTGTGCTGCTGTGATGGTGTGATACTGTGCTGCTGTGATGGTGTGCTGCTGTGATGGTGTGAAGCTGTGATGCTGTAATACTGTGCTGCTGTGATGGTGTGAAGCTGTGATGGTGTGCGGCTGTGCTGCTGTGATAGTGTGATGGTGTGCGGCTGTGCTGCTGTGATAGTGTGATGGTGTGAGGCTGTGCTGCTGTGATAGTGTGATGGTGTGCTGCTGTGATGGTGTACTGCTGTGATGGTGTGATGCTGTAATACTGTGGGGCTGTGCTGCTGTGATGGTGTGATGCTGTAATACTGTGATACTGTGCTGCTGTGATGGTGTGATGCTGTAATACTGTGGGGCTGTGCTGCTGTGATGGTGTGACGCTGTAATACTGTGAGGCTGTGCTGCTGTGATGGTGTGACGCTGTAATACTGTGGGGCTGTGCTGCTCCCCTCTAGTGGAGGTGAACTTGACACTGAAGCAGGACACCAGAGCAGCATGATGAAGCTTCTCCTCCTCATCGTGCTGCTCTGAGCCTCGACCACCTTCAGGAGCTGCTGCTCAACCTTCTGTCACCTGATCACAGAAGCTCCTGACAACAGGCGCCGCTCTCGTCAGTGACAGGCTGCAACCACCCACAGGACCCTGATGCCCCCATGATACCCCCATGATACCCCCCCCCCCCCCCCCCACACACACACACACACACACCACACACACTCGTTAGTGGCCGAGTCCACTGTAATTGATAATATGTTTAAAAGGTCGGTTAAAATTGGTGTAAAAGGCAGATTATTGTGATGTTTCACACACACACACACACACACGCACACACGCACACACACACACACACACACACACACACACACACACACACACACACCCGGAGAACCTCGGAGCTCCTGATGAGCCTCTTTCGCCGTCGAGTTCATTAAAGGGTTTTTAGCTCAGGTCAGCAAAATCAGGTCGCGGTGAAAAATCAACCCACCATCATCATCATCATCATCATCATCATCATCACATCATCATCATCATCATCATCACCACCATCATCACCACCATCACCACCACCACCAGCCGCGGCAGCAGCGTGGGGGGGGGGCACCTACCTCGGCCAACAGGGGCAGCCAAAGGCAGGCGGTTCCGATCAGGCGCAACATTCCGCGGCCGCTCCGAACCATCGTCCCCGCCAGCGCGTCCGTGTCAGAGCCAGCAGAACCGTCCCTCCGCTCCCATCTCGGTCCAACCTGTCGGCGACGTGGAGCAGCTCGTCCCGCTGCCGGAGAGCGAGGCGTGACGCGGGCGTGAGGCTGCGCGTGGCTTTCACGCACAGACAGGGCGCGGCACAGAGACACGCACGGGCGGATTGTGGCTGCAATAATGTTGAGCTCTGCAAAATATCAATCTCTCTACCCCCCCCCTCCTCTCGCTCTACCCCCCCTCTCTCTCTCTCTCTCTCTACCCCCCCTCTCTCTACCCCCCCCCCCCCCCCTCTCGCTCTACCCCCCCTCTCTCTCTCTACCCCCCCCCCCTCTACCCCCCCCTCTCTCTCTACCCCCCCCTCCCCCCCTCTCTCGCTCTCTCGCTCTCTCTCCCACACGCGCGCGCTGCGTGATTCTTCTTTGACTTCGCCTTTATTTACAGGATTCATGATTCCTCCACTGTCATTAAAAGAGACCAGATCAGCTTCCTTAGATCCACCATCCCAAAGAAATAATCAGTGATTTGGATCCGATGGATCTGATGGATCCGATGGGTCTGATGGGTCTGATGATCCGATGGGTCTGATGGATTTGATGGGTCTGATGGATCCGATGGATCCGATGGGTCTGGATCTAGTGGATCTGATGGGTCTGATGGATCCGATGGGTCTGATGGGTCTGATGGATCCGATGGGTCTGATGGATCTGATGGGTCTGATGGATTTGATGGGTCTGGATCCAGTGGATCTGATGGATCCGATGTGTCTGATGGATCCGATGGGTCTGATGGATTTGATGGGTCTGATGGATCCGATGGATCCGATGGGTCTGGATCTAGTGGATCTGATGGATCTGGTGGATCCGATGGGTCTGATGGATCCGATGGGTCTGATGGGTCTGATGGATCCGATGGGTCTGATGGATCTGATGGGTCTGATGGATTTGATGGGTCTGATGGATCCGATGGGTCTGGATCCAGTGGATCTGATGGATCCGATGGGTCTGATGGATCCGATGGATCTGATGGATCCGATGGTTCTGATGGGTCTGATGGATCTGATGGATCCAGTGGATCCAGTGGATCCCCTTCCTCGTTGTTTCATGGCTCAGCTCATTTCCACCATTAGGGCAGCTGAAGATGTTCTGGCCTCACGTCTGAGGAGCTTCTGCCAAAGTGCTGCCCAGGACTTCGGAGTGGATCCTTCCGATCCAGCAGAACCTTGAGGAATAAATGGAATCTGATCAGCTCCTGACCTCCTGATGGTGCTCCTCAGGTGGTTGAGGAGCTAAGCTAAGCTAAGCTAAGCTAAGCTAAACTAAGCTAAGCTAGCTACCAAAGGCAGCAACATCTGGTCTCGTTGGTCCTGCTGCTGCCTGAGGACGGAGACACCGTTAGCCTAGCGGCTAGTTTGATCTTCTGAATCTTCTCGGGTCATGTGACTGATGCACTTAGCATCTTAGCATCCTCCTCCTCCTCACCTCCTCTCCCCCCTCCTCCTCCTCTTCCTCCTCTTCCTCCTCCTCCCCCTCCTCCTCCTCCTCTCACCTCCTCTCCCCCCCCCTCCTCCTCTCCCCCCTCCTCCTCCTCCTCCTCCTCACCTCCTCTCCCCCCTCCTCCTCTCCCCCCTCCTCCTCTTCCTCCTCTTCCTCCTCCTCCCCCTCCTCCTCCTCCTCCTCCTCCTCACTCCTCTCCCCCCTCCTCCTCTCCCCCCTCCTCCTCTTCCTCCTCTTCCTCCTCCTCTCCTCCTCCTCCTCCTCCTCCTCCTCCTCCTCCTCCTCCTCCTCTTCCAGCCCCCCGGAGCTGACAGAGATTAGCTAAATTCATTCCACTTCACAGAGGTTTTGTTTTACCCACAAGCCCCGGGGGGAAGGGGGGGGGGGGGGATTAGCGCCGAAATGAAACTTTTCTTATTAAGTTTGGAAGCTCCTCCTGCCAACGGCGCCTTTGATGTTTGCATTTGCAGATTAAAAGTTTATCTTTCATCCACATCCAATATCGGTCGTATCGCCGCCATCTTAACTGCACGTCTGCGTCTCCAGATTCCTGTTTATTACATTGTAATAGTGTAATAACAACGTGGGCCCAATAGTAAAGTGATAGCGGCTGCAGGCTCAAACCCTGAGTGCTTGTTTGGCTCAGCAAGGATCTTTGTCTCCTTAATCACACACACACACACACACACACACACACACACACCACACACACACACACACACACACACAGGAGTTACTGCCATGTTGCCATGACAACCAGGCGTTTGCAAAAGCCAGCAGGATGCCAGCTCTCCAGTTGGATCACATATGAGCTTCTGTGTGTGTGTGTGTGTGTGTGTGTGTGTGTGTGTGTGTGTGTGTGTGTCCAGAACAAAAGAGGGTGCAGTAACAGAGCAGGGAGGCTCCAGAAGCTGCTGCTGGACCAGGTTCATGATGGTTTCTGGCTGTCTAAGATCCCCCAAACGTGCACGCTTTGTTCTATTACTGCGTGCACGCGTGCGATGAAGTTCCATCCCATTACTCCCGTCTCCAGCTTCTCCTTGGCCTCCTCCCACCTCCAACATTCACCAGGATTCAGCCTGCAGAGATGAGACGGTTGGTATGGAAACGCACCAGCAGAGATGCACATTTGTCCTTAAACTGCCTCCTTCTAATGAGCCTGACAGCAGGAAGCTCTTTACTGGGGGGGGGGGGGGGGGGGGCACGGCTGGGGGGGGCACGGCCGGGGGGGCACGGCCGGGGGGGGCGCTGCTCATCATCCTGTCTCTTCTCACTCTCCTCTGTAATATTCCAATTTCCAGTTCATCTCTCCCCCTTTGCTGGCAGCCAGAGGGCATCGGGGGGGGGGGGTTCTGGTGGTTTAAATGGTGGTGAGAGTGGGGGGTCACAGTGAGGCCCAGGACCTGCAGAGAGGCCCCGGCTCCTCGGTTCCCCTCTGAGCCAGAGCAGAGAGGGGAAGCAGCTCTCTGGGCCGCGGCCCCTCCTGTTGAAGGAACCTCCGGAGGCTCCGACTCAGCGTTTCACTGGACGGATGATTGACCCAGAGGTTAAGATGAAGATGCAGCTTTTTTGGGGGGGTTCTGCTGAGGCGGCGCCAAAGCCCGCT
Organism: Takifugu flavidus; assembly: GCF_003711565.1. Taxonomy (NCBI): domain Eukaryota; kingdom Metazoa; phylum Chordata; class Actinopteri; order Tetraodontiformes; family Tetraodontidae; genus Takifugu; species Takifugu flavidus. The sequence continues at coordinate 28,173,741 of NC_079520.1, read as the reverse complement.
CATGCTAATGCTAAACGCTAACGCCAGGATGCTGATGCTGGGCCAGGAAGAGTCTCCATCTGTCCTGAGGGACAACATCAAGCTTCAGCTCAGCATTTACGCCTGTTAGCGTCACGGTGACCTTTTCAGAGCCGTTTGTTCCTATTAACACTCAGAACACACAGGTTGTGTCTCCTGGTGAGGAGCTTCTCATCCTCCATCTCCAGATCTGGAGGCTGCGGAGCATCGACACACAGTTTGCTGCTTCAGCCATGAGGCAGCCGACGTCCTCCCGCCTCCCGTCTGTGTCAGAGCTCCATGTAAAACCTCCTCAGCTCCTCATCAGGAACCTTCCTGGAGACTGAAACGAGTTTGTGAGGGAACTGATCTGAATGTGGGTGGATGGAACCACAAGGTGTCTTAATGGAGGACAATTAGCACAAAAGGCAAATATGCAGCATCAAACCTGCTCAGTCACGACGTTTGGACGGTGTGTGTGTGATTAGCACGTGATAATCTGATACAATCAATACAAACGTGCGTTCAAATGATAATTAAATGGATCTTAGATGCTCATGTGAGACTGAAAAGGATCTTTTCGATCCGCTGTGGATTTATTGTTCTCGTATTTCGCCCTTTTCTGTGTGCTGCAGGGTTTTTGACCCGCAGCGCCCCCTTGTGGTCGCTATAGGGTACCGGCGGTACCCAGAAGTGCGGCAGAATAGTGAAGTTCAATCAGGTGCGCAGCGGAAACGCACTTTTTGCCTTTCAAAACAAAAGCATATTTTTCTTTTAGTCAACGATGAGTTGAAATGTACTGAAATTCTCGGTTTAGTTCAAATCTGACCAAACTGCGGGAGTTCCAGGCAACGAGCGTAATTACGTCACGAGAGACGTGCACGTCATAACGTCGCCTTATCGCAAGATAAAAACAAGACGTGCTGGATTGATTTAAGGAGGAAAGCAAAAGAGTAGGTTGTTAAATGAATGATTTCATTTGAAGTAAACTTTTAGAAACTTGGTGATTGGTTTGAGTTTTAAGTTATCTTTTTTTAAAAAAAAGAATTATGTTGTTAAGTTCATCGCTGTGGGTCACAAAATCCTGATCTGAACAAAATACAGGTGTGATTTCAGGTTAAATGAAGCTCCACCTGAATAAAGCAACAAAATACCAATATAAAGGTTTTTGTTTGAGAGACTAATTAAATTCAACCCGTCTGTATTGGCTAAAAAATAGTCATGCTACGTTTGATTTCACGTTCCAGATCATATTTAAGTTCACTTTCATTCGTTTCAAAACAACCAATTTAACTGCCGTATTTTACAACTTTGAATAAAAGTTGTTAATCGCGGTGAGTAGAGAATAAAGTGCGTTTTCTGAGGCCTTAAAACCGTCCGGCCGCATTAGTGGAGCTTTTATCTTGAAATTGGAAAGCGGAAGCGGGACCGTGAACGCACCACCGTCATCGCCGTCCTGAGGTGAGCGCTCACCGGTGCCGGCTGCGGGCGTGCGCGTCACTGCACTTTACGCTCCGTTGGATTCATTCTTCCACATCATGGTTTTGTAGAAGGAGCGTAAAGAAGCTGCAGGAAGTGGCTGAAAGAGCTGAGAAGATGTTGACGGACACGATCGTGGAGGAGGAGTTCGAGCTGAAGGAAGAGGAGCCGTGGTACGACAGGCAGGACCTCGAGCACGGTACCGGTCCACGACACTCTTTGTCTCCGAAGCCTTTGACATGAACACGCAAGGTTTAACATTCAAATGGCAGAGATGAGAATGAGATGACAGAGCACGCGCGTTCCTCCGCGCAGGTGCCCCGTCGGCTCAATTTGTCGCCTTATACGTGATTCTCCTAAAGCGGTTTAACTTCCCGTCGTTCCGTTTAGTCCCCCAAGGTTGTTGAAGGGCCGCCGGAGCTGCTGACTGGGTCGTTTCAGGCCCGGCGCCGTTTCCGCCCTGAAGGTTGTGGGTTCTTTGGTTTTATGACGCTCTGCAGATCTTTGCGCATCCTCCGGAAACGTGCGGAGTTGTTGATTTATGGGGGAAAATGTGAGCAGTGGCCCTTCAGGAACGAGGGTTGATCAGGTCCGAGCCTCGGCAGCAGCTCCGGACGGGCCGGTGCTGGGTCGGGGTTAAGGTTGGGGTTAAGGTTAAGGTTCCTAACCCTCATTCTAACCCGAACCTCCCTCCGTCTCCCCTCAGACCTGCAGCTGGCAGCCGAGCTGGGGAAGAGCCTCCTGGAGAGGAACAAGGAGCTGGAGCAGGGCCTGCAGCAGATGTGCTCCTCCAACCAGGAGCAGCTGCAGGAGATCGAGGTGAGGAGCCCACGTCCTGGCCACAGAGGACCCCCCAAACCCTCCGGTCTCTTCATGGGACCCCTCCACATGAAGGTGGGGGTGTCCAGGGGCCAGGGAGCCGTCCAGGTTCACTCTTAATTACAGGCGTGTTGATGAGATAAAGACGGGTCAAAGAGTCCAGGCTGAGGAGATGATAACGTCTTCACTCACACGTCCACGTGGGTTCTGGACGTTTGCAGAATAACCGTTTCCTGTCTCCAGTACCTGTCCAAGCAGGTGGACGTCCTGCGGCAGGTCAACGACCAGCACGCGAAGGTCTACGAGCAGCTGGACGTGGCGGCCCGAGAACTGGAGCAGAACAACCACAAACTGGTTCTGGACAAGAGGACGGCGCAGCAGAAGATCCAGGGGTAAGGGGTTTGGTCCAGTCTGGACCCGGGCCGCTCCGGTCCGGGCCCTGACGTGTCCCTTCTGTCCCCAGCCTGATGGAGACGGTGGAGCTGCTGCAGACGCAGGTGGACGAGCTGCAGCGTCAGCTGGAGGACGTGAGGTTGAGTCCCGGCCGGCGCCACTGGGAGCCGCGGGCGGCCCGGGGGGCCCGGAGCGTGTCCTGCCTGCAGGAGCTGCAGAATTCCCTCAGGTGGGACGTTACAGCCGTCCAGCAGACACATGCGGTTTCCATGGTAACCGGCCTTTTGTGGGGGCGACGTCCACGACGGGGACGTTCTCGATCTTTAAGCTTTTTAAACCTTCATGTGGAGAAACAGCAAATCCTGCTTCACCTCCTCCGGGTGCTGATCCAGCGCTGGCCTGGAGGAGCTCCTCTATCAGCTGTGTGTGTGTGCGTGCACGTGTGTGTGCGTGTGTTTATGGGGTGGGACTTTGGCCTTCCACCTCGCTGCGTTCAGACCTGCCTGATCAGGTTTATCAATAATGTTCCCATTAATCTGATGTTACGAAGTCATAACGAGATTACACACACCAACACACACACACACACACACACCAGCACACACACACAGCACACACACACACACACACACCAGCACACACACACCAGCACACACACACACACACACACCAGCACACACACACACACCAGCACACACACACACCAGCACACACACACACACACACACACACACACACACACACACACACACACACTTGGAGCACTGATTGTATCTCTGTAGTTTTATTTTTATGTTCCGGCTGTAAACGCGTGGAATTTCTCTGCTGAGCTTTGATCTTTTGATCTTCTCTCACCTTTCACCTGCATCTGAAGCTCTGGAGCAGCAGAAAGATTCCGAGTCGGTTGTGAGCAACAGAACCGATACAGAACCGGCTGTCAAAAACCACTTTTCTACCTGTTTATTTGGACCCTGAAACGGGTCAGAAAGGCTCAGACAGACGTTCTGTGAGCAGAACTGAAGCGGCCCGTTAATGATCCACAGGCTCCTGGTGTTCAGGCACCATTCAAATTCAGGAGCGCTGCTCTGGTTCCCAGAGGTTGAGGCTCGTGTTTGTTCAGCTCCACGTTATCGTGCACGTTCACGCGTTATCACACGTGCACGCGCTGCTCAGACGTCCGGCCTGACGCCACCGAACTGTTGCAGGTACGAGGACGAGCCTCCGGACGCCGTCGACTCCACTGAGGTGGCGTGGTGGGAGGAGGAGCGGGCGTCGCTGCAGCACTCCCTCCGGGCCCTCCAGACCCAGTTCGCCGGCGAGCGTGCACGTAGGGAGGAGCTGCAGCGTGAGGCCCAGCTGCTCACCGGGGAAAATGCGGCGCTGGAGCAGCAGGTGTCTGGAATGGAGGCCTGTCGGGTAGGTGGGACGCACATTTATGTGGATGGACACAGAGCTACGCTACGCTACGCTATGCTACGAGGAGGTCGATGGAACTGACGGAGAACGTTGGCTGATCTCAGGCTTTGTCTTGGTCCAGGTCCGAGTGGCTGAGCTGGAGCTGGAGGTGGAGGAGCTCCGGCAGCTCTGGGAATCCTCCAGCCGCTCCGGGCCGGCCTCCACCTGATGCCCAACCCGATGTTGGTGGGCCTGGAGGACGACGGCGAGGCCAAAGCTGCCAAGGCGCCCTCAGTCCTGAAGCGCTGGGGCAGCGAGCGGCTGCTGAGGGGGGCGCAGACGGCGCCCGGCTCCCCCGGCAGGATCGACGACCACGAGTGCTCGTGCGCGCGTCGATCGGGGGTGATGAAGTCCCGCGGGATCTCGCTGCTCCACGAGGTGGACGCCCAGTACAGCGCCCTGCAGGCCAAGTACGAGGAGTTGCTGCAGCGCTGCCCCCGGGGGCCGCAGGAGGGGGCGGGGCCGCGGGAGGGGGCGGGGCCGGGCGGGGCGAGCCATAAGTCCATCCAGACCGCTGACGGCGCCGCACCGACGGACCTGGAGGACGAGCACCAGCCCGAGTACAAGAAACTTTTCAAGCAGATCTTCTCACACATTCAGAAATCTAAGAAGGTCCTGGAGAACCGAGGCGGCCCGGCGGCGCCGCCACGTTAGTGTCCAGAGACGCACCTGCTGCAGCATGAACGCCCCCCCCCCCCCCCCCCACCTTAGTGCATGAGAATCACCCAGAAACGTGACGGCCGTGCACGTGTTCAGACCAGAGCAGGAAACGACACCAGCTGCACCGAGGATCCGCTCGCACAGAAACACCAGTGCCTGAAAACCACTACCTCAGCCTGTAGCCCTGCTCACACACACACACACACCCTGCTCACACACACTCACCCCCCCTCTCACCCACCCTCTCACCACTCCAGGGGCTTCCTACCTGCGCTGCTGCTGCTCCAGGATGCTCCACTTGAAGACTTCCAGGCTTCCAAACGTTGTTGTTCGACGCCGTTTGTGATCGTTTGCAGATCTGAACTATTTATAAAAGTAGTGACGCCGTTTTGGGTGAATCAGCTGCAGCCTAATAATCCAAAATGTTTCAAGGTGCTAAAATGTATCAAGGTTTCTGCACTATGCTAATTATTCTACAATCATAGTAGGTTTGTGTGGATGTGCTGATGCTCGTTGCCACGGTAACCAGGTGAACTTGAAGCTGTAACTGCTGGTCCTAATGATTAGAAGCTTTATGATGTTGAATGTACGTAGTAACCATGGAGATGCTCTTGTAAGGCCGACACGTGTGACGTGCTCCAGGTACGCCTGGTGATTCACCTGTGCTCAGACACCTGTACAGCTGAAGCTAAACCAGCACCAACCAGGCTCTGATGTCGACCTGCTGGAAACGGAAATAAAGGAGCTGTAAAATGCTCAAGATGCTGCTGAGTTTGGCTTCATGAGCGCCAAGTCTGACTGCCACCTTTATTGTCACCATGGTCTCCATGGCAACGGCACAAACTCACGGGTGTTCACCATCAACCGCCCGTTTCACCACATTCGCCCCCTCTTTATGTTTCACCGACGCCACAAATCAGATGTTCTGCTTCAAACAAGGATTTAATGGTGCCGTAAATCTCACAAATCAGGCCGAGAAACGTCTCGTTTCTTCTGCATCGCCAACATAATCCGGATCTGGTGGAAGATGGCGTTGAAAACAAGCGAGCATGAAGTCGTAAAGCAAAGTAACTTCAGGTTTGAGTCCCGGGGGGGTTCCTGGTGAGCCCGGGGGGGTTCCTGGTGCACGTGTGAGGAGCTTCCTCCTGCGTGAGCTGCCTCACACCACCCGGGTCCACGTCAGCCGTGCACTCAGCCTGGCTGACGTCTTCGTCCTCAGAGCAGGACCAGCGGTGAGGGGCTCACGTCTGCCTGACTCCTCCCACTGGACACCTGCGGGGGCGGGGGGGTGTTGGAGGCACCCAGCAGGAGGCGGCCCGTCACCGTCAGGACTGTATGGTTCCCTTCAGGTACCACATCCCTGCGTAGCTGCTGCAGCACTCCTGCGGGGACAGGCGGCGTCACAACCCCACACTGACGGCTGCACACGTGTTGAACACTGTTCTCACGTGAAGGAGCCGGTCCACTTCGGCTTTGGAGACCTCCCCAAACTCCTGAGACAGGCGGGCCTGGACCACCGCCCTCCTGAGCCGGTAGTGCTTGGTGAAGAGTTCGTAGAGCAGCCGACGGTGCTGCGGGACCACAAAAGACAACGACTTCACCTCGTTGGCCATCGGGCCCAAATCCAGCCTTTGATAACCTGCGTGGTGCGTTTAAGGACACTGGGAAAGGGGCCGTTTACCTTGTCGAAGCCGTCTCCGTTCTCCCACAAACCGAACACCTTCTGTTCGTCCGAGGCTGCGTTGCTCTGAGCAGGAAACTAGAGTGGAGACAGGACACTGACGTCAGGAGCAGCAACAACGTTCTGAGACCAGGTCGGGACTCCAGAGCTTCAGGTGGGGGCTCGACATACCTGAGGTCACCTGAGGCGCCCGACTAACCCGAGTCAGTATTCAGTCATTCGGGCGCCCCTAACCGCAGACTGAGGCTCCATTTCATGCAACAGTTAACTAGCGACAGGAGGGGGGAGGGGGGGCGCCGCTGGGACCAGGAGGACCTGGGTGATCCCAAAGCCTGGATTAACCCTTCAGACCAGTCTCCCGTTTCCAGCCTACTCGTAAAACCTGCTTAGTCCCAGAGCCGTAATGAGCTTTAGGTGTTGGCTGATAAGCCGTTACATAACAGAGACGGTGCCCAGGGTTCAGGGTTCTCCCTCCCTCCCTCCCTCCTCCCCCACCCGGCTGAAGCTGGCCCATGTTGGGGCTACAGACGGGATAAAGACCTAAAGCAGGTCCTCTCCTGGCAGGAGAGCGCTCCTTAATGGAAAGCCCATCCAACGTCACAGCTCAAAGGAACATTGTCAGCAGATTACGGCCCTTCTGTGACCCTCCGGGACCCGAGGACCACGTTAGCTGTGCACAGCCACGCCAGCGGGACGGCGCTCCAGAGCTAAATGGAGGCGACTGTGGTTAATCTGACATCCGATAGCTGCTATAAAGCTGCCAGGGAGGAAATGCTCGTCCTTCCTGCCCCCCCAGGAGCGCGTCTAGAGTTAGTCTGCAGCGGAAGCGACGCCTCACGAGGTGGCATCCGGCGTGAGAAGCGTGGCAGCACCATCGTGGGCGGATACTCACAGGCACCAGGATCTGTCTGCAGTGGCGGAGCACGATGGCGTCCGTCAGCATGTGGTCCGAGACGGAGTGAAAGACGCTCCGGCCCACCGGCATGGAGGCCAGGTGCAGGTTCAGGAGCCTCTTGAACTCGTTCAGTGTCACTACAAAATGCTTCCTGAAAGTCTTTAGCACAAAGTCCTGCAGCTCCTGGGACGACGCCTCGGTGCGACCCCCCCCGTTACTGTTGGCGTGACCCGAGCTGGGGGACGCGGCGCCGGGGTAACCGTTGACGGAGCCGTTGGGGATGGGGCAGGAAGTGTCCATGGGTTCGTCTTCTCTGTCGCTGACAGCTTCCTGTTTGATGCGAGCGGCGCCGCCCGCCCGCCTGGCGTCCAGGTCCCTCTGGAGGGCGGCCTGGTTCTTCAGCGCGCGCTCCTGCGCCGCCTTCAGCCGCTGCTCGCCGCTGATCTGCTCCGGCTCTAAACAACACACACGGGCTCACAACACTCCTGCTCGTTCCCACCCATCAATGAGATCGCGGCGGTCACGCACCCGGCTGAGGAGACGTCTTTGGCACGAAATCTTCTTTAGAGAAGTTAAAGACTTTTTCCAGCCTGAAAGAAAGATCAAAGACGGCTTAAATCAAAGGACGCCTCTCCCGTTCCCCGAGTTTAGCCACGTCGCATCGAGACGGAGCGGCTCTCCTCCCTGCTCAGGTGAGCGCCACCTACTTGCTCTGGATGCCCCCCCACAGCATCTGCTGCCTGTGGGCCACGTCCGGGTGCTTCCTGATGAAGTCCTCGTCGGTGGGCAGCAGGAACTCCCAGCCTCTGTTCACTCGAGGAGCTGCCACTTGCTCCAGGAAATCTTTCACATCCTCCGGTGGAAGCTGACAGAAGCAGGAGGAAGAAGCGGCTTTAGCAGGAACCCCCTCCGGCCCAGCCCCCCCCGGCCCAGCTCCTCCCCCCCCTGGACGACGCTCACCTTGATGACGGCAGCGGCCTCCTTCCTCATCAAGGAGCGCTCTAAAGTGAACCTCCACATCTGGGGAAAACACACCCGGTCACATCTGGGCCCGGCAGTTATGAGAGCAGATAAACGAGCGGCTCACCACGAAGTCCCGGCCACGGCAGAGCACCTCCGCGGGGACGCCGCTGTGGGGGCTGCAGGTGTTCTTAGGGTAGAGGACGTCGCTGGAAGAGGAGAGGAGCCAATCACTTCTCAATAAAGAAGCATTCATTCCACTTTAAAACTCCCAGCGAGGCTCACCTCTTCACAACCCAGTTTCCCTGGACCAGCAGCGCCACCTGCTGGATGCACCGCAGCACCGAGGTGGAGTCTGTGCCAGAGGCCAACAGGCCCATCAGGTTAGCAAACTGAATCACTTTGACTACAAAGCAGAGGAAGCCCAGCAGAAAACACAGCATCAGTGGGAGGAGCCAACACAACTGACCATCTACAGGTGTGGCGTGCTGCTGCTCTCCGGCGTGGAACTGTACCGTTCTTCATCAGAGTCTTGACCTGGTCCACCAGAGGCAGGGTGCGGAGCTGGGCCATGGACAGCACATTACTGGGCCCAACAGGCTTCACACTGTCAACAGGAGAGCAACAGAACCAGCCGACGTTAAAAGGGCCGCGCGCCTCCACCCCCAAAGCTTGACCCCCCCCCCTCGTGTGGAGGACTTACACCTTCTCTTCAGCCAGAGGCGGCATCAACATTGACAGATACTCCCTGGGAAAACACACGTGATCGGGTTATTTTTAGAACGGCTCCAGAATCACAATGTGAAGCTCCGGATGTTCACAGGAGCGGCAGAAATGTTCGGCTCACTTTGGAGTTTTGACAAGCTCGGAGTTCTCGGAGGCATCGGCCGACTGGCAGAACAGGTACTGGCGTTCGTGCTCCGAGCGGCCGTCCTGCGGGAACAACAGAACCAAACTCAGAGGACCTGGAGCAGCTCCGCCGGTCAGAACTGCTGCTGACGTGAACAGTTAAACAAGTGGAGATGAAAATATCTCCAAAAGCCTCTGAAGATCCGAGGGCAAGGCCTCGCTCCTGAATTAGCCTGCTAGCATCAGCATTAGCCAAGATCGACTGGTGCTAACGTCAAAGCTTTGTTAACGCCCAGAACCCTCGAAGCTTGCCCCAACACCTAGCAACCATCTAGAAGGAGACTGTGAGGAGATGCCGAAGGCTTTCAGGTGCCCGCTGGCTCGGTTCTGAGGAACGTTGCTTCCTTTCCCAAGCCCACAGAAGCTCCAGCTAATGGAGAACAATTCTAAACACACCTCGACAGGAGCCAGCAGAGGTTTTAGCAGGGTCCTGACCAATCATCAATGGGAATCTGTGGACAGACCTCAGAAGAGCAGTGCTGGCTACTAAACTCCTGTAGGAGGCGGCGCTACGAGGTACGAGATGAGAAGGAAATAGAATCAACGAATAAATGTTTAGGGTTTAGAGGAATGTGTCATCTTTAACGTTATTCCTGTCGGCGGTATTCCCATACTCCACTGGTCAAACTGTTCACGCTAACAAAAACGCTAACCGGAGGCCACAAACCGAGGCGCGAGAGCTCCCCCTACCTTCACGCCGTGGTACTGCAGGTGGATCCAGGGCTCCTCCGCCTGCTTCTTCTGCAGGAACTCATAGGACTGGATTCTTCTCTGCCGGGCTTGTTCCGACTCCGGGCGACTGAACCTCACCTGAAGGAGTGCATGTGTTTACTGTACATCAGCACGTGCACGCTCCAGCGGTACCATATCACAGAGAGCAGGTATTCACCGTGATGGCCTTGGCCTCCTCCTCGGCCTCGTCCTGGGAGGAATCACCACCTGTCGGCGTAACACACAAACCCAGCTTATAAACGACCCGGGTCCCGTCTGTGATGCGAGATCCCGCTCAGATTCAGGATTCAGGAGATTAATCTCCGGCCCACCTTCGTTGGCCGCCTCCCGCTCTCTGGTTTTGCTGTCAGCCTTGTCGAGGTAGGAGAAGCTGGGTCTCATCTGGAGGATCCCCGTCAGCGGCGTGATGTGAAGCTCACCTGTTGACAAGGACCGCCCGTCAGAACCAGCAACGTTTGGGTCCAGAAGAACCGGCGGCGGGCTCCAACGCCATCAAACCGAGAGACCCCGACTGAAACCGAGTAAAGCCCGACGGGGTCGGGAAGACAAACGGGAAGAGAGATTTGTGCTGAAGCTGACCGACAGAACCGGGTCCGACCTTTGTGGAAAACAGCAGCAGCATATCTGGAGGTGTTTGTCGTGGCCTGGATGGAGGAGAAGGTCTGTTTATCCATCATCTTCCTGGAAAAGAAAAGAGGAAGAGGATCCAAATCACTCGCCAAACCTCCACTGGACCCAATCAGAACATTAGAAACACAAAGATCCTGGTGGCACCGCTGAGGACCAAACCGGGCCGGTGTGGACCCACACGGTTCAGCGCCTCCTCTAATGTAGCCCACAGCACCTCTGAGGTGAGCTGGGTTTTTATTTGGGCTTCAGGACCGAATGAGTCAGACGAGCTAAAAACCTTCGTGGTGACGACGACCTGAAGCCGTCGAGGCGGCGCCGCTGCGACGTGGTCGGAACTAACGCGACAACGAGATCTGAGGTCCAACGTACGTGGAATAGGTGCTGGTCTCATCGTACGCCGCTCCGTCCACGTTCAACGCGATCTGCTCCCCTTTGCTGCGGCAGTAGTTGGGACTGGTGGCGTCGATCGCCATCTCCAGCTCCACCTGTTTCACGGGCGGAGGAAAACGTCGTGAAACTATTTTCCAGGTGCGGCGACGATGGGACGAGGAGCAGAGGAGGTTTACCCGTTGCTGCTTCGGTTTGATTTTAGCCGATAAGTGATTGACGTCATCGTAGGTCATAGAGGAAGGGCGGACAGGGTACTGAGAGGAGACCAACGATTAGTCAGAAGAACTGATCACTGCTGACGACCAAAACTACTCATCAATGGAGACAGAGATTACCTGGAAAAGGTAGAGTTTATCTGCAAGACTCTTGGCAAGGTAAACATCAATCTAAAGGAAGATAGAAGATAGATAGAAGAAGATAAAGAAGATAAAGCAGCCTTTCAGCAGCCTGAACAGACCACCAGCCTCACGGGTCAGTACACCAGGACACCGGCTGGCGGTGATTGTGGACTTACTTCTTCTATAATGGGGTCGTCTTCATCACCGCTGGCCATTATTTATGTCAGCTGGAGTGGAGCTCAGATCTCAGATATCTAACCTGGGGAAAAAGGTTCGCTCAAACTCAGACACGGATTATAGAGCTACACAGCATACGGCTACACCCAGGACGGGAAAAGGAAAGCAGATGCACCGTATATATGGTGTATATACCCTATACATGCAGTATACACTGTGCATATACCCCTATACGTGCAATATATACTGTGTATATACCCTATACATGCAGTATATACTGTGTATATATCCTATACATGCAGTATACACTGTGCATATACCCTATACATGCAGTATACACTGTGTATATACCCTATACATGCAGTATACACTGTGCATATACCCTATACATGCAGTATACACTGTGTATATACCCTATACATGCAGTATACACTGTGCATATACCCTATACATGCAGTATACACTGTGTATATACCCTATACATACAGTATAAACGGTGTATAGAGTGTGTAAACACTGTTTATACTGTGTATGAAGTCATGGGCTGACTAGTGATGGCTCAAAGGTGGATTCCAACATGATGCAAGTCAGTGTAATTTATGCCACTGCTCGTCGCGCACGCACGCACGCACTAGTGTCAAAATAACAACCAACAGCTAACACTCCAAATGGTCACTTCAGTCTACCAACGACTTTAGCTGACTGTCATGCCCGTGAAAGAAGTCAAATCAGTGGTTACGTTAGCTAGCTAGCTAGCATCAAACCCTTTCAAACAATTTCCAGGGCCTCGGCTTTCAAACTGCGGAGGAAATGTTCAATTCTATACAAAAAGGATAATCTGCGAAATAAATATGGAGTAAAGCAGGCCCTTTTGATTTCCTGTAATTAACCTATAAGCGATAGGTTAATAATCAAACGTAACCAGTGTTATGGAGCCCATGCAACTTTAGCCTACCTAGCTACCTAACTAGCATGGCTTGTTACATACTGTCAGTCAAAATAAGAGCCAGTCACTCGTCAAAGGCCTGTTTTGAAGCGGCCTCTCCCGTAAATACAGAGCAGGTGATTCACCTGGACACTTCACCATGTGGTTTCCGTCGTCTCATCCAGAAAGTCGATGCGCAGAGCGGCAGAAAAACGCTGAACTCCAGCAGCCCGAGAGGAGCCGCTACTGTTGATGCTGCACCGCACACGTGGGGAGGAGCCCGCTCCCACAATGCTTTGCGGCTCCGCCCCACTTCCGGGTTTGCAGTGAGGCGATTATCAATAGATGATTTATTAATAGATTATTTATCAGTGGATGATTTATCAATAGATTATTTATCAATAGATGATTTATCAATAGATTATTTATCAGTGGATGATTTATGAATAGATTATTTATCAATAGATGATTTATGAATAGATTATTTACCAATGGATGATTTATTAATAAATGATTTATTAATAGGTGATTATCAATGGATGATTTATCAATAGATGATTTATGAATAGATTATTTATCAATGGATGATTTATTAATAGATTATTTATCAATGGGTGATTTATTAATAGATGATTTATCAATAGATGATTTATTAATAGATTATTATCAATGGATGATTTATTAATAGATTATTTTTCAATAGATGATTTATGAATAGATGATTTATTAATAGGTGATTTATCAATGGATGATTTATTAATAGATTGTTTATCAATGGATGATTTATCAATGGATGATTTATTAATAGGTGATTTATCAATGGATGATTTATTAATAGATTGTTTATCAATGGATGATTTATCAATAGATGATTTATTAATAGATTATTTATCAATGGATGATTTATCAACAGGTGATTTATCAACATGAGGGCAGCTGGGATGATTTAAGCTGATTCTCGAGGAGCTGAGAAACTTTGGGACTTGAACTTGCAACCCCAAACGTTTGAAGCGTCTCAGCTGTTTACTGAGTTCTTATTGATCCTTTAATATTCCGTATTCACTTCATAAACATGGACACCAGCCACAGCGACTAAATCAAGGCAAACTTTAATTTATGTGTCAAATTCCAAACATTTTACAAACATTCCTGCAAAATTAAAGGTTCAACATTTGGGACGAGGGGTCGTTTGGCTTCAGCACTTTTACAGGTTTTCCTATTTCGGAGGCTCGTTATCAGAAAGTCAAATGCTGATTTTGGAAGACTGGCTTCACTAACGGGGAAAGCGTAGAAACCTGGACGCGTGCGCGCCCACACACACACACACACACACACACACATGCGCATGAGTACTGTAATAAAAAAATATGTAAACTGTGAACACTCGAGTTATTTCTGTAAAATCCTCCTGGTTGTTGCCGGATCACTCCTCCATGGCCGCCCAGGCTTCCTCCGCCTTCATGTAGTACTGGGTGGCCAGGCGCCCCTTCATGGCCTCCGTCGCAGCTTCTGCCGCCTGTGTAAACAGATCACCTGCAGGGAGAGCAGATCACAACCGATCACAGGGGAAGCAGCAGGAGGTGGGCCGACCACAGGCCGGGGTCCGACCTGCTTTCTGGGGGTCAGCGGCCAGCTTGAAGCCTCCCGTTTGGAACATCTCCGCCTCTCTGGCCAGCAGCAGGTATCGCGGCTCTTCCTGCATCCCATCAAACTCCCCGCCTTCGTCATAGTCCGTCATGTTCAGGGCGGTGTCATACCAGTGAACCGCCTCTTCCCAGTTCTGCTTCCTTCATTGGAACAGAAAGAACAAACACGGGTTGGTTCCGGTCGATGTGCAGCGGTGTCCGCCAGGGGGCAGCAGCCTCTCGGGTCCCGGCCTCACCTGTCTGCTGACAGGTTCGCCCCAGTATCGAAGGCTCTGGCCACGACGATCATGGAAGATCTGTCTCCAGCCTCAGCGGCCTGCAGCAAATACTTGAAGCCTTTCATCCGATTCCCAGCATTATCCTGCGAAGAGCGTGGAGGTGGTGAACCAAAACTGAAAGGACGAATTCAGCAGAGGGAGGAGAGCAGCGCACCTCCACTTCCACCTCTGGCAGCACGTGATGAGGCAGCTGCAGGTAGCACTGCCCGATGGCCACGATGGCCTCCAGCTCTCCACACAGGGCGGCCGTCTCCAGGTGGAACATGGCCGACTCCTGATCCCACTGCTCATCCTTCTCGCAGAAACGCCCCCCCTCGTGGTAGTGCACCATAGCCAGGTGGACCTGGGCAGGAGGAGGTGCAGGACAACCGGAGCTGAAGCCCGTTCAGCATCTCAGCACACATGCACATTCAGGGAGACGCTTCGCTTCAAGAGAGTTGATTTGGAGCCTTTGACTGGCTGATCCCACTCAGGACACAGCAGGACTGACCAGCATAAGAGGGGGGGGGGTAAGAGGGCTGTCCCTCAGCCCCCCCAGCAAAGGTTTACTTTTAGGCACCATTTTTAATTTAAAACAGTTCACGTCTCACCAATTATTATCCATGATTGTTGGTTGTAAGTTGATTTACGGCGTCCTTAATGAGTCAAACGACAGCGTGACCCCCCCCCCCCCAGCCCCACCCCCCCGTTACCTTCCCCAGGATGGACTGGCCGATCTTTTTCTGCAGCAGAGCGTTGATGCGCTCCACTTCGGTGGCCGCGCAGGACGACCGGTGGACGTGGGCGCGGGATGAGTGGAAGAAGCTCCACTTTTCCTCTGTCAGCTGGATGAGAATGAAAAGAGCAGGAAAAAAACAATAAAAGTGTTAAAAATCAATAGAAAATGTTAAAAATAAAAATAAAAATGATGCGAGAAGCTTTGGTGAGCTCGTTATGAGGAGAGCTCACTCTCAGGTTGGGTTAGTGACAGCTTAATATTGACATAAAGCACCGAAACAAGAGCGCACGCACACACACACACATGCACACACACACACACACACACACACACTCACACACACACACACACACTCACGTAGGGCGGTGACACTCAAACAAGAGGGTGACGCAGAGCAAGATGGTGTTTCAGGTCTGAATCTCAAACTCTGCAGCATTTTATCATCCTGATTTGATTCCAAATGTCAGGACGGAGCGGCAGCCTGCATGAGCAGATGTGCACGTCTCCTCTCAAACGCCGTGCACGGCCGTGCACGTGGGGAACGCCTGGCCTGTGAGCCAGCATACAAAACATTCACCCAGTCGTTGTCAGGAGTTACACTTGAATTTAGGCTCCCATCTTCCTCTGGGGGGGAAACAGAGGAGGAAGGTGATGGGACAGGATCAGTGGGGGGGTGAGAGAGGAGGGGGTGAGAGAGGAGAGGGGTGAGAGAGGAGGAGGTGAGAGAGGAGAGGAGGGGGTGAGAGAGGAGAGGGGTGAGAGAGGAGAGGGGGTGAGAGAGGAGAGGGGTGAGAGAGGAGGGGGTGAGAGAGGAGGGGGAGAGAGGAGGGGGTGAGAGAGAGGAGAGGGGTGAGAGAGAGAGGAGGGGGGTGAGGAGAGAGGAGGGGGGGAGAGAGGAGAGGGGTGAGAGAGGAGGAGGGGGTGAGAGAGGAGAGGGGTGAGAGAGGAGGAGGGGGTGAGAGAGGAGGGGTGAGAGAGAGAGGAGAGGAGGGGGTGAGAGAGGAGGAGGGGGTGAGAGAGGAGGAGGTGAGAGAGGAGGGGTGAGAGAGGAGGGGTGAGAGAGGAGAGGAGGGGGTGAGAGAGAGGGGGTGAGAGAGAGAGGAGGGGGGTGAGAGAGGAGGGGTGAGAGAGAGGAGGGGGTGAGAGAGGAAGGAGGGGGTGAGAGAGGAGGGGGTGAGAGAGGAGGAGGTGAGAGAGAGGAGAGGAGGGGTGAGAGAGGGAAGGGGGGGTGAGCAGGGGTCTGACACCCCGGTTTGTTTACCCGTCTGATACTGTCCTCATCCGACTCGGAACACTGGGATCTGTAGCGTTGGTGGACCTGCGTAGCGACAGAACATGAAACATCAAAGCCACAGGCAGAGGATCAAAGGCCACACAGCTGAAAGCACGAATCATCATCTGGCGAGGATGCTCCGACAGTCAAGGTCAGCGAAGGTCGTTACCCCGTCCATGTGGTCGTTGGGGTCGCCTTCGCTCCGCCGCTCGCTGGGGTAGCCGCTGTCGCCGCCATTCTCGTCCTAAAGGTCACAAACCAGAAAGATGAGTGGACGCCAGGCTGAGTCATGTGACCCGACGTCATCAGGTCATATCAAGGCTCTGCTCAGCCCCCCCCCCAACAGGCAGACCCAACACCAGAACCGGCTCCTGGGACCAAACCTCCGTCCCCTCTGAACCCGTCAGAACCTTTGGTGCTTCTCACCTTGTGTTCGCCTGCGTTGGTACCGTACTGGCGTTCATGCTCGTTCATGCCTGGAACATAAAGCAAGCAACACGTGTGGATGTCCAGAACAGTTCTGGTTCTGGTTCGGTGCAGTAAATATGCGGACGGGTCCAGAGATCCGTGCAGACCTTGTGGAGAACACGGAAGGATGAGGGGGGAGCAGGGAACCGAGTCCACGTCGCTCGTGCTCTCGTCCGCCGAGGACGTCTCAGACAGGCGGGAGAAGAGCAGCGGCGGGCGACTGCCCGACATGGTCCGAACCCGAGGAGAACCGCAGTGCTCCTCGCAGCCCCGCAGCACCGTCTGGGCCGACTTCTGAAACAGATGAAGACGGGCCGTCTCAGTGGGGGGGGGTGGAAGAGTCCGACCCTCGGGGACGGCGTCAACATTTAAGCTACCAGCAGTTTGTTGGTGCCGTCCAGCTGGGACCGCTCTGCAGGGGAGAGGTCAAAGGGCGTCAGGCCCATGCTCTTGCAGATCTTGTTGCACAGGTGGGAGTGGAAGAAGAGCGCCATGCCCCGCACACCTGCAACACAGACCCACCCAGGTGAGTTCACGCCTCACGCCTCTGCCCACCCGCACGCCGGAGCCGTACCCAGATTCCCATCGCCAAAGTCGGTCCCCTTCTCCGTGTGGATCTGTGGGTCGGTGTAGAGATCGCCGACCCCCTGGATGTCCACGACGATCAGCTGGTGGCCCGACCGCTCGAAAGTGAAGTGACAGAAGGCCTGAAGGGGCACAAGGCTGGTTAACAGCACGCCGTTGTCACCTCGCAGCCACGACCTCGCAGCCACGACCTCGCAGCCACGGCGAGCAGCCACGGCGAGCAGCCACGTCGTGCAGCCACGGCGTGCAGCCACGGCGTGCAGCGAGCAGCCACGTCGTGCAGCCACGGCGTGCAGCCACGGCGTGCAGCGAGCAGCCACGGCGTGCAGCGAGCAGCCACGGCGAGCAGCCACGGCGTGCAGCCACGGCGAGCAGCCACGGCGAGCAGCCACGGCGCCACTCACCTGAGGGGTCAGTCGGATGTTGTCGTCCCGCACGAAGCCGGAGTTGGAGTTGTACTTGATGTACTTGCCCTCGATGTAATGCTCCAGGTGGAAGAGCGGCCTCCCCGGTCTCTCCGTCATCTCCACCACGCACATCTGCATGATGTCCACCTGGGGACACACGGGTCAAAGCATGAGGAAGGTCGTGGAAGGTCGTGGAAGGTCGCGGAAGGTCGCGGGCTCCTCGGGGCCCCGGGGTGAGCCTGGGCACCTGTTTCGGGGGCCGGTGGCGGTTGTACTCCTCCCCCCACAGCTTGGCCTCCATTTGTAACCTCACGTCCTCAAAGTAAATGTTCCTGTCCACCGGCTCCATGTAGCACTTGGACACGTAGTTGGACGCCATCTTCCAGTTGCTGCTGTGCGAGAAGTTGGAGAGCTTCTTCCTGGAGGAGGAGACAGGTGTGTGAATCACCTGTGAATCACCTGTGCAGCTTCAAACACACAACTGAAAACGTGTCCAAGAGAATTACAGCGAATATTGTTATTGTTTCAGATGATCAGACAGATCAGATCAGACAGAACAGATCAGATCAGATCAGATCAGAACAGATCAGACAGAACAGATCAGATCAGATCAGATCAGATCAGATCAGACCAGATCAGACAGATCAGATCAGATCAGACCAGACAGATCAGATCAGCTCAGATCAGACAGATCAGATCAGATCAGCTCAGACCAGATCAGATCATTAATGAGCCCCTGATTTAAAGGAACCGCTTCCCCATTCCTCTGTCTCCAGGAGGCCGGTGATGCCGAGTTGGACTGATCGGTTCTGATCGGTTCTGGAGCTGCTGCCACTGACTGATCGGTTCTGATCGGTTCTGGAGCTGCTGCCACTGTAGCGATCGGACTTTAACGAAGCTAAAACTGCCAAATGAAGCGGACAGAACCAAACCAAAGTGGCTAAGCAGTAAAGAGGAAAGGATCAATGTGAGCAGACCCAGGAGATCAATGCTCAGTGGTCCGGTCCGGCTGGTTCTGACCACCTCTTTAAAAACAAGCCTGCTTGTGATTCCCCCAGAGGAACCGATAAAAAGCAGCTCGCCTTTAATGTTCTGCTGGTTCTGTTGGTTCTGTTGGTTCTGCTGGTTCTGTTGGTTCTGTTTCCAACAGCGCAGCGGGAAAAGAGCTGAGGGTGGATTAAACATTGACAATTAAACTATTGTTCCTTTCCCCTCTGACTCTGCAGCCCCACATCAAGCCCAGAACAGCAGAGCCAGAATGTGGACCTGGACCAGAAGCGGGCCTCGGCCAGCAGAGACGTGCTGCTGCGTTCCAGCTCCACTTACGTTCTGAAGCACTCCCTCATGGCTCCTCGACCAAAGGGCTGTGGAACACAAAGCAGGGCATGAATGAGGGGGGGGGACGTGTCTCACTGGGCGGTTCTAGTGGTTCTAGAGACGGTTCTAGTGATGGTTCTAGTGGTTCTAGGGACGGCGGTGGTACCTTGGACGCCATCTTGAGGTGGACCTGGTCCTGAGACCACTCCCCTGTGATCGCGTTGTACCTGCAACAAGCAAATCAAACCGATCACACAGCTGCTTTCATCTCATTCCCTTTGATGTGTCGTGCACGTCAGGACTCGTTCTGTCTGATGACGAGCGCACGAGTCGGGTCAGCAGGTTCTCTCGGTTCCAACTCTTTTCTGAAGCTGTCACGACTTCCTGGTTACCGTTTCAGAATGTCCCCCCCCCGCAGCGTAAAACCATTACGTTCCTGCCCTGTTCCTGCCCCCTCCTGTCCCGTTCCTGCCCCGTTCCTTCCCCCTCCTGCCCCCTCCTGTCCCGTTCCTGCCCCGTTCCTTCCCCCTCCTGTCCCCTCTTGCCCCCTCCTGCCCCGTTCCTACCCCCTCCTGCCCCCTCCTGCCCCGTTCCTGCCCCCTCCTGCCCCGTTCCTGCCCCGTTCCTGCCCCGTTCCTGCCCCCTCCTGCCCCGTTCCTGCCCCTCCTACCCCCTCCTGCCCCGTTCCTGCCCCCTCCCAACGGGCCAACGTGGGCTCTTATCTCTTTCCTCTCTCTGAGAACAAGGCGCCACTTCGCTGACGGGCTGAATTCCTGTTGTGTCCATCATATAAACGCAGCCTGTGTGTGATGGTGGGCCTCACTAGTGGACTAGGCAGGGAGTGTGTGTGTGTGTGTGTGTGTGTGTGTGTGTGGTGTGTGTGTGGTGTGTGTGTGTGTGTGTGTGTGTGTGTGTGTGAGTTAATACACAGCTGCATGTCTGGACAGCTGGTCCCAGGGTGCCTCTGGACCCTCTCCTCTCTTCCCCTCCCAAATCCAGTGCGCGCTTGTTTTCTCGTGTCAGAGGGCAACGACATCGGTTCCATTAGGTTCGGACCCAACGAGGAGTGAGGTTTCATGTGGATAAAATTAGCACGTGAAAAGAGCGCGGGGGCAAACCCGCCTCCCGCCCCTGTGCTCGGGGCTGTTACATAACCGGCCCGACACGCAGGCAGAGGCCTTTTCTGGCTGCTTTTTTAACTTTAACGTTCCTGCACACGCCCAGTTGTGAGGAGCCGTTTTCCTGCCTTTGTGCTCATTTCTGAGGTCTAAAACGGGGGGGGCAGGTTAAAGTCTGACATTAAACTGACACATGAGTTAATGTGTTTAAATATGATTTCCTTATTGCTAATATACAGCGAGAGTGTGGAAATAACTGAAATGGTCACTCTTTTTTCACCAGTCTTAGCATTTAGCACTAGCATTTAGCACTAGCATTGGAGCAGAAACGTCAGCAGCCTGAACTACCATCGCCGCAATTTCCTGGTAGTCTGAACATTTCCTGCTTTTAAGTATATTAATGTTCCACCACAGCTCTGTGTGTGTGTGTGTGTGTCTGAGTTTTATTTCAGTGACACGTTGACTCGTCAAACCAGAAAAACATGCTAGCAGCAGCAGGACAGCTGGACTGACGTGACCAGACGGCCTCCTTTTCAATTCTGCCTCGAACAATTCTGCCTGGAGCCTCGAACTCATTTACATTGAATTTGCGTCTCTGAGCCGTTCACAACGTGGTCACATGACCCCCCTCCCCCGCTGGAGGGACTCAAACCTGGACTAAAGGACGTGTCCGCAGTTCATTCTTACCGGTATCGGGTGCAAGATTCAGTCTTGATCTCCTCCAGGTGGAACTCTGCCCAGGGGTCCGGCCTCGCTCGGGCCTTCTCGATGGCCCGCGCCCACGCGTCCTGGCGGATTAGAGACGCATCAGCTGAAAACTGCATTTCATACAAAAAGAAGGCCGAAATCGGGCTCCCGAGGAGGTGGCGGTGGTGGTGGTGTGACAGATCAGGACAGTGGGAAGAAGAAAGCAGTGGGAGGAAACAATTAATTTAATCAAACACACACACACACACACGATGGAAAGATGATGAGTTCGGTTGACAGCATAACGCTACCATGTGTCTCTGCTGACGCCCCCTCCCCCCCAGTTTAACCACCCTGACTATCACGCGTGAAGATAAGCGACCCTCCAACCTTTGTCGTCAACAACTCTCTGATGAAATCCCCGATCGGTGCAGGAACGAGTGTGTGAACGCGCCGTGTTGCGTTCTCACACGGTGCTGCGTTCACACACACGGTGCTGCGTTCACAACACATCAGCGTAACACAACCGCGGGTTTGTGGCTGTTTAAGCAGCATGTAAATAAGGAAGAAAGTTAATGAACAACAGAAACTAGGGCAGAGAGCTGAGCTGGACGTTCAAGCTAACAACCAGGACTTTTCGGACTCGGCGGTCCGAGGACGACTTTTATTAGTTGTTGCCGTTGGAAACCGAAGCGGACGCCTGTGTGACGTGTCAGAGCTATCTGTTAATTCCATTTTAAGAAATCACTTTCTTAGAAGGATCCATCAATCAAATGCTGCCGCCCCCACATGGTCAGTAATCTGACACCAGGAGGACACAGGTGCACGTCTCCCTCGTGCATCACAGGCGTGTTTGAGTCACATGACCCTCCCGTGTGCGCAGCATGTAAACACCGTTGTTAAAGAACATAACGAGTCTCTTTGTTAGATTAATCACATGGAGCATAAAAGATTATAGTTTGAGGGAAAAGAGATCAAAAGAAATTCATGTCAAAAATGTGTGTGTGTGTGTGTGGGGGGGGGTGACGGAACCAAAATAAGGAAGAGGGCAGAAAAGGGAAGAGGAAACTCAGGTGGTTACAAGTGCATGAGTGAAGGAAGATAGGAGTGGAGGAGTCACGTACCCGTGCACTCTCAGACAGAACCGTGTACGCCTGAGATTCTGCCTCGGGTTCATTCTGAAGGTGAAGAAAACGCACAGACGCACGTCTTTTTATCAACAAACCACAGCAACAAATTCACCATCCAGACTAAAAGCACGAAGCCTTGACGCCCGTACCACAGCGGCGCACGAGCGTGGGCGAGCACGTGCACGTGAACACCCGTATGGTGCCCGTGGTGGGACGCCCCCTCACGCCCCAACTCACCCTGTAGCTGAAGCTGCTCTTGGGGAGAGAGTTGGGCAGCTGCCTGCTGCTGACCAGGTCCTTCAGGTAGTGGCAGATTTCTTTGGCGGAGTCGTCCAGGATGGGGCGAATGACGTGGTCTTCGTCGTCCTCGTCGTCATCACTTGCACTGGATTTCGTGGGGGAACGGGTCCGCTGGCTGGCACCTCTGCAGGGGGCCGGGGGTCTCTGTGCACTGGCCTCCTCCTCCTCCATGCTGAACATCAGGTCGTCCTCCATGGTGCCTGCTGGGGGGCCACAGCCAGGTCCATTCAGCAGGGCGACACACGGGCAGGTTAGAGTTCATCTGTGGCAGCCATGTTGGCTGTGGTCACAATAGCTCGGCCTCATGGCTGTCTAAGCTGCCATATGCTGCTGATGGTGTCAGGACCGTGTCAACAAACTAGAAAAGTCAGCATCGCAGACGTGCGTGTGCATGTGGCGTCTGTCTGAGCACGATCATATCTAATTACTCAAGTATTCACTGCAATCAAATACCGATACTTCAGTTCTAAACTGGCAGCAAAAGAGGAGAATCCACACCCGGCAGTTAGAAC
Organism: Takifugu flavidus; assembly: GCF_003711565.1. Lineage (NCBI taxonomy): Eukaryota > Metazoa > Chordata > Actinopteri > Tetraodontiformes > Tetraodontidae > Takifugu > Takifugu flavidus. Next base: position 28,150,862 of record NC_079520.1, on the reverse strand, counting down.
CATAACAGTGCAACGGATATCAAAGAATCTCCTGGTATCGGGCACGTTGTTAGTGGTAATAAATGCATAATCAACCTTGTTCCCGTTCACCTACATTTGACAGACAGTGGCCTCACCTCAGTCTTCAGCTGTATCTCCCTGTCAGGTATTAACGGCACCAGTGGCAGTAGGTCCCCTCCCAGACCAGAATGGTTCGGTTCCTGGTTCTCCAGTGGATCCCGAAGGTCCGGGAAGCGTATCGCGGAAGGTTGTAGTTCTTCTCGCTGTCCACCACTGTAGCTGCAGCACCAGGCACGTAGTAAAACGATCTCTAGCCACGCCCCTGACTCGCGCTGCCTTCGAAGTATCGGAAATATTAATACCGCCTCAATTTGTATGTGGAATTTAATGTATGGAATCGGATCAGAGGATTCAGTTTAGTATCATTCAACCAGCAATTGTATCGTAGAAAACTGTAGTATATTACAAACATAATAGAAGCAAAAATGTAGTCAATAACAACTGTCGATTAGATCAGCGGGGAGAAATCCGACGCCACCAATGTTTGCAAAGGCAACACAGAGCCATGTCGCGGTGCGCCCGGAGGCAGCGCTTCACAGACTGGTGCGATGTGTGCCACAAAAAGATAACAGATAAAGATAACAGATAGAGATAACAGATGATGGAACAATCGTCCTCCCGTGGAAAGATGAGCTGCAATGTTTTCTGCTGCATGTGGGAATCATAGGCGGGGCCTATAATAATAAGAATAATGCGCACTACCGCAGATTTAACGCCACAACTTTCCATGTGGTCGCACCTCTAAAGATGTAGGTTTATTTTACACTAAATTAAATGGCTACGTTACACTACCTACTGGTCTTGATAGATTCCTGCTTCGACGGAAGCCGGTAGGTAGCGTGGCCGAGAGGTCTAAGGCGCTGGATTTAGGCTCCAGTCATTTCGATGGCGTGGGTTCGAATCCCACCGCTGCCATTAGTTTTTGCACATGTTAAGCTTGTGAACACAGCAAAACTGTCTCCTTTAACAGCAGAATTATTATTTTCATCATCTGCTCTATATTAAGCACGACAAAATAAAATCAGAATGAAAAACAAAAATTTAGCTGCTGAATTAATTTAATCAAATTATCAAAATAATTATTTATGTAAAATATAATCATTAAGACTAACCAAAGTGACTTGTGAAACTGTCTATCTTGTTCTAATTCTATCTTGTTTTAAATTGTTTTTGGTGATCTTCAGTTTTCAGTGGGTGCCAACAGTTTCTTTTAAAACTTGAGCGGCCACAAACTTCATCTTCTGGACGGCCAGCTGCGTCTCTTCGGAGGAGATTCCCAGGTGCCAGACGGCCCGCACCGAGTTCCCAAAGTAAGGGAACATGAGAACTTGTATCCCCTGACCCAGCTCCTCCTCCTCTCCCTCTCCAACCTGAGCCATGCGTGCACAGAACTCATCAGGACCTAATCTTGGATCCAAGAAGAAACGCAGGATGTTTGTCTCCACGCAGTCCATGTCGACGGTGAAGAGCGGCGACCCGCTGCTGAGCAGAGCTGCCAAGAGGGACGGAATCGAGCTGCGCTTAAAAACGACGCCTTCGAATTTTGCTCAACCTGCGCCGCTCACCTTGAGCAAAGGTTCTGGCATTGTGGTGATCCTCCTCCAGCCGTCCTGACATCTCCAGTAGAGCCACTTTTCCAGCTGCTGCTATTATTCCGGCCTGCCTCATCCCACCTCCCAAGGCTTTACGGTACCGTCTTGCCTGGGAGATGAAAGCTTTGGGCCCAGCTAGAATGGTTCCCACAGGAGCTCCCAAACCCTGAACAGAGCAGCATGAATTTGACCTGTTCCACCCTCTGCTCCGCTGTGCTCCGTTCAGAGCCCCACCTTGGAGAGGCACACACTCACGGTGTGTGTGTGCTGCAGTATCGTGGCGAGTGGAACCCTCTGGGCCACCGCAGCGTTCATCACCCGGGCTCCATCCATGTGGACCGAAACCCCGTATCTGTCTGCCAACGCTCGCACCTGGAGGTCAAAGCAAGTGCAGATAAACGCTTACATCCCAAATTTATGTTTCTTAAAGATAGCAGCTGTTTCTGCTGCACCTCCTGCAGGAAGGTCAGAGGTAGCACGCGTCCTCCTCGGATGTTGTGGGTGTTTTCCACACATATGAGGCGCGTGCGAGGGTAATGGGGGTTGGGGTAACCGTGGCGAATCTTAGATTCCAGCTCAGTCAGGTCAAACGTTCCATCAGGCTGCGTCCTCACGGTGGTGGAGTGGACACCAGCTAACTGTCAACACAATCGTGCACGAAATGCATCACAGGTGAGAAGGAACGAGGTGGAGATGTGCACGTGGTACCACTTACATACGCACTTCCTCCCTGCTCGTAGATGTGTATGTGGGACAGGTCCCCCACAATCATCTCGTCGTCTCGCCGCCCGCAGTGCACCATCGCTGCGTCATAAACAAAGGTGCATTTGCTCCGTCCCCGGTGCGTCTGGGATGTGTAACGTCAGCGTGTACCTGCCAGGAGGTTCCCCATGGTTCCCGACGTCACGAACAGCGCAGCCTCCATCCGGAAGAGCTCGGCCGCAACCTTCTGTAGCTCTGCAGAAAGTGGACAGATTCTGCAGGTAAAGGGTGGATTTTATGTCGCATTTCAATATTCGCACTGAGATTTGGGCCACGTGTTACCGACATAAATGCTGATTCCTAATTTTAAACATGGTTTAGTTGAAATCAGATTCTCCAGCCTCGCTGACAGGTCAGTGGCTAATCTATTCCCCTATGGTGGAGTTGAGGGCACCTGGACTCTCATATTTATCAGTGTGTGTTATTGACACATCGGTTTATCTGTTAGAACGACACAGGTGATGCTGGAACCTGGGAACCCTCGTCGGCTCTGACCGTTAACCGTCGGGTCTTCCCCCATCACGTCGTCACCGACCTCGGCCGATGCCATGGCCCGTCGCATCGCCGGCGTCGGCTTGGTCACGGTGTCGCTCCGGAGGTCCACCACCCGGGTGTTGGCCGCCCCCCTCGGCCCAGGAATGCTGGCCTTCCCGGTATCATGGTACTCGCGGAGTACCATGCTTCCCTTCGCGATAGATTTCCACGGATTTCTGGAAGCGATTAAACCGCGATTGAGAAGGGAACGCCAAGCTCCTCCAACAACCATGATCAGGGTTTACCGAACTCCAGCCCGTCCCTGTTAATCAATAACCATCGATCAGGAGGGACAGAAGAGCGGTTCGTCAGCATAAACCCGCCGTGGAGCCACTTCCGGTGTTTTCTGACCGACTCTTCCGCTGGTTTCCCCCCTTTTCTGCGCAAACCCACAAAAATTATTGATCGATTTTGCAGAGGGCTTAGATGACCACTCAGCCACCTCAAAAACATCATCCCTCGTTATTTGATGGAGGAAAAGATGACGGAGAGCAGTAAAATACTGCAGTCATGTGGGAGCAGAGGAGCATCAGCGACGGTCCTTGAGAACTTCAGTTACCACACCTTCCCTCCTGGGAGAAAAGGAATCTGGATTAACACCAAGAATACTTTATTATTACAATAACCTACAATACAACACAACATAATAATAAGATGTTAATAAGTCAAGACAGTAATGAGAGGGCAGCCATGTTTATTATGGATTACTGTCCACATTATACACTCCAAATGTCCTTCCAAAGACCTTAAAACACCCATAAAGTACTGCCAGGTCATTTAAATACAGAGAAATATGACATCGACAGGTAAACTAACGCGAGATGACACTTTGAGATCAGTATGTACCAACACTCTGTGACCATGTGGCTTCTCCCGGCCCGTAATGGTCCAGAACACATTACGCTTGTATGTATGTGGATAGTTGTAGCAGTATGAATGAGTTGATTTAAGATGGAGACTTAGTGGATAAAAGAAGAGCCAATGGAATGTCGTGGTGAGGTTTAAAGACAGAGGACCATGGAGCCATTAAAGCAAGGAAAATGTTCAGGAATCAGGCTGGGGGGTTAATTTAAGTGAAAATTGAATGAATGCAAATCATTAAGCAAGTCCAGCATTTTGTCCTGCTGATTTATGGCCCCAGAGGCCTCTTTGGTAACTAGATCTAGCCTCAAGTTGGCGAAGGGCTGCTGTAAGTTCGGAAAGAGAACGGAAGCTGAAATAACATTTCAGTGTTGAGAGAGTAATATGAGGTTTTTCAGCTCCTTTGTGTTGATGGAAAGATCAAGAAACAGGTTCAACAGCAGCAGCTGTTATGGTTTAGGAGTTTCAGAGTTTTTAAATGTTTTTACAGTTACAGTTCAATAATGTACTGAACAGCTGAAAACTGTGAAATGTTGGGAAACAGTGATTGATTGAGCCGTCAGTGGTACTGGGGCAGGTACTGCTAAACTCTCCTGCTCATAGGTGTGTATGTGGCAGAGGTCGCCCAGCATTATTAGTTTTAAGGGTGTAGAAACCAGCCGTGCAACGACGTTACCATGGTTGTAGTGGGAGCAAACAGTGCAGCTTCCATCTGAAGCAGCACTCATCTGTAGCTCTGCAGGCATCAGGTCGGTGCGTGAAGGTTAAATTAGCATAACAGAAAGGGTAGAATACGGAGCAGCAGCTTTTGTACTGTGGTGTAGCACGGCCCAGAACGTTGCTTGCTTCCCCCATTCCACCCGGATCTGGATTGTATCGTATTTTAATTTCTATTTATTTAGTATCCTTGTGTTGAACCCTTAATTTCTTATATCCTGGTGCAAACACCAAAGGGAGCAGTGCTCCAGGATTCGTTGTACGTTGTTTTACGCAATGACAGAAAAGTCTTTTTGGTTTTGTCAAAGTGCTTTACATATTCATATATTTGGGGGCTTTGGGGACTCTGGGTTTCTCGAGCAGCAGTGAATTAATCGATACAGTTTAAAGGGAATTTCTGAGGGTCCAATCTGATCAGCTGCAGGTCCAGGATTCAGCTATGGCGCCATCTTGTGGTCATGAGTGGGTCGTGCCGTTTATGAGGTCGTCAAAGCCTCAAAAGTTCCTGCTTTTTTACTTCGTTTTGAGGTCCCACAGCTCTGTTATACATTCACCTAAAAACACCATCCAAACTTTAACATGGAGCCAAAAGGGTCAGGATTCATCACGTAAACCCTCAAAGAAAGACCCGCATTAAAACTCTGCCTCAGAAGCTCGTACTAACATAAAAATACACCCCTTTGTAGCTACAAGCCTCAGCTACCTGGCCAATGTCACTTTGTGTTACAACTTTACAATGTTGAATTAATCAGCGCTCCGTAAGTCGGCTCCCTTCTGCCATTCACTCCCATATTAACGACAGCGGGGGAAAAGTTAAATTTGCCTGTAATTCGGGTGGGTTCTGGTTTCTCCTGGGCAGTTTGTGCAGGCCAGCTGACAGGCGCTCGTTTCTGTCTCTGCTACACTTTAAGATTCGATTCAACTTTATTGTTATTGCACATGTTTAGGGACATAGCAACAAATTCAGCATCTAACCAGCTGCAGTAGGCAAACTGGTGCGGGTCAAGTGTGGGTGGGCGGTAGTCCTGCAGGTGTGCCAGGAACAGCCGACGGAGGCGAGTGCTACTGGGCGGTAGTCCTTGAGGCACGACGGCTTGGAATGTGTTGGTACTGGAACAATGGCAATGGCCTTGAAGCATGTCGGAACCACCACGTAGGCAAGGGACCGTAAAAATCCCAGCGAGTGGTTCTGCACATGCCCTGAGCGCACGTCCAGGGATGCCGTCAGGACCAGCAGCCTCGTGTGGGTTGATCCGGCTCAGGGCTGCATAGACAGCGGGGGTCCTGGAGGCAGTTTCTGGAGGCAGTGGGGTCCTGGAGGCAGTTTCTGGAGGCAGTGGGGTCCTGGAGGCAGTTTCTGGAGGCAGTGGGGTCCTGGAGGCAGTTTCTGCTGTTGCTGTCCTTCTCTAAACGAGCATAAGGGTTGTTAAGCTCATTCAGGAAGGAGGAGACGCGCCTCCTTGCTCATCCATGGCTTCCTATTGGGGTCCGTGGTGATCATCTTCGTGGCTGTGATGCTGTCTATGGTGGTGACACCTTGGTGGTCTTCACTGATGAGGGGTGGGGAACAAAGAGAGGTGGTCTGACTGTCCTAGATGGGGGGAGGGGTGTTGCAGCCATGTTTGTGTAAACATGGTTCGGGGTTTGTTTCCTCTTGTATTGCAGGAAACATGTTGGTGGACTTTAGCAGTGTTTTTAGGTTTGTGTGGTTGAAATCACCCGAACGATAAATTTAGCCTCCGGGTGGGCGGTTTGTTGTTGGCTAATGTGAAGTTTGTTCATGGCGAGTGTGGCATTAGCATCCGGGGGGATGTAAGCTGCTGCTACTGTGATGGATGGAAACAGGTTTAGAGTCGTTTTTCTGCAATATCCATTAAAATAATCCAATTTAATATTCACAGTCATGTAGTCTAAAGTGTTCAATAACGTCACTCGTTGTTATGTGGCGCAAAGCTGCATCTGTAAACAGGAGGGCCATGTTTCTTAATGACGACTTTAATGTTTGTCATTTGTCAAACGCTTTATAGCAACGGCCGCTAGGTGGCGCCCGCGAGTGCAGGTTTATTTTTTGTTCATTTAAAAAACAATAATTCTGTTTTAATAGAGAAGCTGATGCTCTAGAAGGAAGAAAAAAGTCGTCACCAGTTTGTGTTTTTCTGGCCAGATTTTTATCTTAATTACATTTTGTTTTACTTGAAATTATAACTTGGTGAAAATGTTAAATATTTAAAAGCAATGAAAATTAATCAACAAAGAAACCAAAGGTCACCTTGTAATACGGCAAAGATTTATTCATTCATAACTTCATCTCTGTTTCCTGAACCATCGTTATCATCTGGTTTAATTTGTTTTCCCACAGAAAATCGGTCACAGGCTGATCCAAGCTTGGCTACACAGACGTTAGCCAGGGGAGGAGCTGGAGATCCCAGGGAGATCCCAGGGAGATCCCAGGGAGATCCCAGAGAACCTGCCTGCCCTCCAATTAAAGTCACTCAATTTAGTTTAGGAGCTTAGATGAAGGTGAGAATTCCAGAAACTCAGAGAGAAGATGGTTGAACCAGGAGACGCTCGTCCGACCCACCAGACGAGCCAGCGTGGACTCCACCACTGACTGAAGGAGGAGGTCTCTGGCCAGGCAGGGGGAGGACAGGGGACACCGAGGACAGGAGGACAGGAGGACAGGAGGACAGGAGGACATGGACGCTTCGTTGGCTCCGATGGGAGGGACTGGGCAGACGGGAGTTCTTCCCCAGCAGACGCTGGGAGAGAACGTGTGTGATGGTTTGGGAGGTGATGGGTGACACCAGTGGGGGTTCACCTTCACCTTCGTCTCCTCTGGCACTGTCAGCCCCCCCCCCCGTCCCAGTGCTGCCAGTAACGGGAGGCTTTTATGGTGGCAACAAGTCCTGATTAAAGTCGTTATCCAGAATCAACATTGTAAAAGAAGCCAGAGTTGGACTCCAGAGTCCCCCCAGAACCACCGGTGAGCAATGAAGACATGGAACCAGTAACTTCCCCCTCTGGCCGTGTGTGTGTGTGTGTGGATCCTCTCAGGAGCCTTCCAGGTTCCCTCGCTCATGCACGGGGGACGGAGCCGTTACAGAGAAAACATGGAATTACAGAAAAACGGGCCGAGCGAGAGAAAGGAAGGAGAGAGAGAGGAATATTGACTCCTTCTGGGAAGGAGCGAGACGGCGACGCCTTTCCAATAACCATAAACCCACTGGGCTGAAAATAGCCGGGCCCGATGAATAAACAAATGTGTTCATCCCGCACCAGCTCTGCCCGCTCAGCCAGGGGGAAGCCGAGGACCCCCCCCCCCCCCCCCCCCCCAGACCTCCTTCACTGAGCCCATCGTTGATTCACCAAAACGGAGCTGAACTGGTGGCTCTGGGGGGTGCTGCGGAAGGTGTCGCCATCAGGGCCTGGAAGGGGGGCAGCATTATTGCATGGCGGGGTGTGAACAGCATCCTGGGGGGGGGGCGGGGGGGGGCTCTCATCAGCATTCATTCACCTCCTCGCTGTCATTTCTCGTACGCTTCATTCAGCTGCGATATTGACCAGCCCATAAAAGCCCGTTTCCAATAACAACAGCATCTCGTTTACATCATTTACTCCTGCCTCCCTTTGTCAGGCACCCTTCATTTCCCAGACCTCGTGTTCACCCCTCACAGCCGTCCCGGCTCTCTCCTGACCTCCTTATATTCATCTGCATCCCACTTTCTAACATTACCCCCCCCAACTCCCCCACCCCCCCAACTCCCCCATTCTTGCTCTCTCACTCTGGGAAGTCATGTGACTTCTCTGAAGCTGGGGCCTATAAAGCAGCAGCACTTGGGGGGCTCTGTGTCTATACTGCTCTTTGATTGGCTCGTACACACAGGAACACACACACGCACGCACGCACGCACACACACACACACACACACACGCACACACGCACACGCACACAGCTCTGTGATCATTCTAAAACCTGAGGAGTGTGTGCATGTGTGTTAATTTTCTCATTTTGCAGGGAAATGAATTTTCAGAATGAAAAGCCTCTAATGAATGAGCTCTTCCTGTAAACGCGCACACACACACACACACGTGCACACACACACACACACACATGTGCTGTGGTACATCAGCTTCTGTGGGTTTGGTTCAGACGGTTCATTCTCCAGTCAGACAGAAAATCCAACGAAGACGACGTATTCCATTCTTCTAAACCTGATCTTTGTGCTCTTCAACGATGATTATCTCCACGTTTTTCCACATCTGGACTGTGGTTGGACTCACTGACCCCCCCCCCCCCCCCCCCCCGTCCTGGTCCAGGTTTATCAGTTTGATCTCTCCTGAACGTCGTCGCTTCGCTCTTCAACCTGTCAGGTGACCTGAAAACGTGGTTTTTGGATCAAAGCTTCACGGCTGCAGCTGTTCCAGCCCAACAGTGACGCAAACGCCCATTAATCTGTGGCGCTGAGGCTCTTACTCACCACATCTGTATGTGCATGTGCTGCTGCTCACACGTGTGTGTGTGTGTGTGTGTGTGTGTGTGTGTGTGTGCGACACAGCGACACCTGAGCCTGCTGGAGGTTTTGGGGCGAGGCCACGGCGTTACGGTAAAAGCGCTGGAGCCTCTCGCCGCTGCTTGGACAGCTGTGAGAGGACGGAGCGGGACGACTCCTGCCTGGTTCTGCCTCCTCGGGCCAGAACCAGCACGGCCGCACACACCTGCTCCAGGTCCAGGTGTTCCTGCGAGGGCAGGATGTGGTGTTTTAGAGGCCACGTCCTGACACAGCCGCGTGCATCAAACCGCACGCCTCCCATATGGTTTTTATTGATCCCTGTCCCTGTTATTACCCCCCCTCCGCACGCACACGCACACTCGCTCCCTCGCCTCTCCGTGCACTGATGTTGAAGGAATGATGGAATGCTGGAGGGTAAATCTCTGCTTTCCTGGAAGCTGCTCAAGCTTTATCAGAAGCGGCTGTGACAATACGCCAGCTGATGGGCCAACCTATAAGCACCGATCAGAGAACAAAACAGCCTTCCTGGAAGAGGCAATCAGCAGGAGCCGGACCCTTCCTGGAAGACCACTGCGGGTGGCTCCTCGCGGGGCACATTTCAAGCCCGCTAATATTTTTCCACCGACTCCGGCTGACAGCGTTGACATTGGCTCAGAAACCTTTATTAGGCCGTGTGATTTGCCGTCAATCAAAGCGCTGCTGGATGTGCTTTGTGGGGGCAAACGGCCTCCTTTGTGTGGACGTTCTGAAGCCTGGAATTTGGAGAACCCTCCCCCCCCCCCCCTCCCCCCACGGCGCGGCCTCGGTCGTGTTCGTAGCCGCTGTTGTGTTTGGCCCGGGCCTCTGTTGACAACCGCCGGGCCGGACGCGGAAAGTCACTGCCCCAAAAAAGTGAATCATGGTGGAAAGACTTTGAATGAGTGTGAGATTCACGAGAGGAGAGAAGGACACCAGCGAAATATTCCAGAGCAGCGACGGGGAACAGAACGTGAGTCACGGCGCGCTGAGCTGGCTTATTTAGACAATGTGTGTGTTTGTGTGTAAAACTGGATTATTCTGGTTGGGTTTTGGGAAGAGGCCTCGTTTCTGTCTGCGCAGCTACGTCAGTTTTGTCTGGAAGGGCCTGTTGCTCAAGTCTTCCTCCAAGCGAAGGGTGACAAACCGTCCAGGACGGTCAGATACCCGGAGAAACGGTCCGCCGCCGCCCCCGGCGTGGGCGGGACGCCCGGATGAGTAGTGATCCCAGACAGACATTCAGGAACGCTTCAGTCGGCGCCTCCGGGTCGATAAATCCGGTCGTTCACGTAACAACTGTCGCCGGTGCCGTCACGCCGTCTCTCGTGCGCTTTGGTTGACCTTGTTCTACGTCAGCGACATTGACGAAGCTAGCTTACATCACCGCACGGTAAAATAGCCCCCGGGGGTGAGGCGGCTCCAGGCACAGCGCCCCCCGCTGGCCATAGCAGGTTAGCATTTTTCTTAAACTGGCTGTTAGCCTGTAGCAAAAGGACCCCACAGAGATAGATGACCTGTGTGAGGGGCCAAACCCGCGGCCGCTCCACGCTAAGGTCATAAATCCTCTCTCCACGTGGACCCTTTCACCTGTTTGACCTCACACACGTACGCACACACACACTAAAGGACACATCTACGCTCAGCTCCTGGAACAGGATGTATAAAACCCGGCCGCATTCCTTTTCGGTTAGGTCCAGCCCAAACGGAGCGTTCTACACAGTAACTGCTGTGTCAGAGTGTGTGTGTGTGTGTGTGTGTGAACATAACTGTGTGCTTCTGGGAATCCCTTTGTTTTACTGTGTTGGGTTCAAGACTTTGTGAAAACAGTGCCCCCGCCCTGTTCTATATATTCTCTTATGCCTAAAGAATTTACCCACAATGCCCTGAAAACAAGAAGTGATGATTGCGGTGCTTTTAACCCTGTGATGCACGCGCCTCGTGCTCGCCCCAGCCCGTTAAAACCCCGCCGACTGGATAAACACCACTTTGTTTGAATAGGAAATCCCGTTGTCAGTTGATAATCTGGAATAGATGGAGCACAGCCTGCGGGACAATATATTACAGCGAGCTGGAGCTAGAGCGGGAAATGTTGACCCGATGAGGAAGAAACAGAACACACAGAACAAAGGTGTTGACTTTTGTAAAAATAGTGCTCTTTAATATAAATTACTGGGTTTTTTTTCATTTTTTTTTTAGAAATATAAATATGTGCAATGCCTCCGTTCTGTTTATTTCTGTGGTGCATTGTCATTTCAGGTGTTACAAGCTTGTGTTCCTGCCAGACTAGTGGCCAGAGCGAGGGGGGGGGCAGTCTTTATAAAAGACATATTCACATTACAGGTGAGGTCCACCGCTGTAACACACCTAAGAACTGGGAGGAGACGAAGACCGACGGTTGTTTGGCCTCCGGGGATCGTGGGAACGGACGAGCCCTCGTCAAACACACACACAAAAAAAGCATTTCCGATCAAATCCGCCTCTTCCGCAGCGTTTTCTCTCTTTTGTTTGAGGATCTTTGGAGCTAATCGGGGTTTCGGATGAAAGGAGGAAGGTCAGAGCGGCGCCAGACCTCTCTAGCGTTACGGTCGTGTCCCGGGTCCCCGTGACCGAGGGACACACACACGGGGACAGAGGGACAGGTTTGCCAGGACGCTGCGCAGGACAGCGAGGACGCGCAGGTGTAAAGGCAGCGGAGGAGCTCCTCCTCCGACGGCCCGGGTCTGTATTCACAGGCGCCGTCTGCTGGGACCGTTTCCCTGAAGTTTATCACCAGGATCACACGCTGCTGTATAACAGTATGTCTCCTCCCCCAGGCCGGCCCCCACTTCCCTTTTCCTAATCCCATTTCCCTCATTTCTCTCCTGGTTGGATCCTTCCTGCTCCTTCCCTCCACAGATTCACGCTTCTGCTGACAGTTCTGGAGTCGGCCTGGATTTAAACTACAGATCTGCTGCTCTTGGTCCCCTGACAACGCGTTAGTCTCAGAGGAGGAGGAGGAGGAGGAGGAGGAGGGGGGGGGGGGAGTGGGAGGAGATGCTCCCTAAAGGAGGAGGAGGAGGAGGTGGAGATGCTCCCTAAAGGAGGAGGAGATGCTCCCTAGAGGAGGAGGGGGGGGGGATGCTCCCTAAAGGAGGAGAGGAGGGGGAGGAGATGCTCCCTAAAGGAGGAGGAGGAGGAGGTGGAGATGCTCCCTAGAGGAGGAGGAGGAGGAGGAGATGCTCCCTAAAGGAGGAGGAGGGGGAGGGGGAGATGCTCCCTAAAGGAGGAGGGGGAGGAGATGCTCCCTAGAGGAGGAGGAGGAGGAGGAGGTGGAGATGCTCCCTAAAGGAGGAGGAGATGCTCCCTAGAGGAGGAGGAGGAGGGGGAGGAGATGCTCCCTAAAGGAGGAGGAGGGGGGAGGGGGAGATGCTCCCTAAAGGAGGAGGGGGGGGGATGCTCCCTAAAGGAGGAGGAGGAGGGGGGAGGGGGAGATGCTCCCTAAAGGAGGAGGAGGAGGGGGAGGAGATGCTCCCTAAAGGAGGAGGAGGAGGAGGAGGGGGAGGAGATGCTCCCTAAAGGAGGAGGAGGAGGAGGAGGGGGGGGGATGCTCCCTAAAGGAGGAGGAGGAGGGGGGGAGGAGATGCTCCCTAAAGGAGGGAGGAGGGGGGGGGGGGGGATGCTCCCTAAAGGAGGGGGAGGAGGGGGAGGGGGGGAGGAGATGCTCCCTAAGGAGGAGGAGGAGGAGGAGGGGGGGGGGGATGCTCCCTAAAGGAGGAGGAGGAGGAGGGGGGGGGAGGAGATGCTCCTAAAGGAGGAGGAGGAGGAGGGGGAGGAGATGCTCCCTAAAGCCTTCCTTTTTCTTCTGTACCTGTATGTGCAGCTTGTGCACGCGAGTGCCCCCCCTCCCCCTCCCCCTCCCCCTCCCCTCTGGGAGGCAACATTTGCGGGAAGCAGCGGTGGAAACGCATGAACACACACACACACACCCACACGCGCGCACACACACACACACACACACCCAGACACAAACACGCACACACGCGCACACACACGCAGACACAAACACACACACACACACACACACACACGCGCACACACACGCAGACACAAACACACACACACGCGCACACACACACACGCGCACACACACACAACACACACACACACAGACACAAACAAACAAACACTGCTCATCCTCCCTCTCTGGACTTTGCCTTTCCTGCCACCTCTGCGTGGTGGTGAGACTGAGGGCGGAGGTGAACCCTGGGGGGCCGGGGGGGGTGCGTCCCCACCACGGCCATCGTTAATATCTACTAGATTAATGTTCTACGAGGCTCTGCTCTGCGTCAGTCATAGGAACCTTTGACCTCTGACCTCACCCCCACTGGTCTCGTGGGCGGTTTCCGCTCGGCCAGGTAGACGAGGTAACGCTTTGACGATATATACATTTGTCAACGTTTAAAATGGCGAGATTAGCCGATTCTGATGAAAAACGCTCCTCAGATTAGCATAGCTAAGACTCTGATCCGGGACCCCCCCGGGACCCTTGTGTGCCATCTTCAAATCAAGTGGCGCTTGTCGTGGCGGCGCCACGGTCATATAGGAGCGTCGTACTCCTCCAGGTAGTCTTTGATGCTGCTCGGGAGCTGCTCGGACTGTTCCGGCCTCCCCAGGCCCCGATTGTTGAGGGTGGTCCTGCACAAATGCTGCAGGGACGACAGCGAAGTCAAAAGGGGGCGACGTAATTCCAAAGGGATCCTCTCTCCGCCGGTGTGGATCAAGTAAACGCTGCGCGCCTTCACCTCGGCCCCCCCGGGGTCGCCCCCGCAGGCGCCGGCGCCGCCCCGGCCTCCGGCCTCCGACCCTTTGCCCATGTAGTGCGCGATGAGTTTCAGCACGCAGTCAAACTGGGGGAGCTCGTGGGCGTTCTGAGGGTCCGGCTGCAGGAAGAACCCCCCCCCCTCGCTGTGGATGCGCAGGTTCTTGGTTCCTCGGGCCGTCTGCACCGACAGGGTAAAGAAGTGGTGATGGTCGGAGGAGTCGCGGATCAGGAAGGTACCGGGTGGTTCGGAGCGCAGCGTGGAGCTGGCCTCCCGGCCCCCCATGGCCCCCCAGTAAAAGCCACTCTCCTGGAGCTTCCGTAAGGCGCGCATCACCTGAAAAGACGCGCACAACGTGTTAGTACAGAACCAGAACCAGGGTTGGGATCTGGAGTCCTCGAGGGGAACTGACCTGCTGGTAATGCTCGTTGGAGCTAAACGGCTTGAAGTGATGCGGGGTGAAGTTTGACCCCTGAACCCTGGCGTCCGCTGACCTCACGCTGCTCATGGCGAGGGCTTTTGGTCCGTTGAAGGTTACCATGATGCCATGGCCCCCTGCCTCCGCCTGCTGGTGGAGAGGCAGGGGGCCCACAAGAGGAGGGTGGAGGTGGACAGGTGAGGGCGGGCTCGGAGCAGGGGGGGCGCCAGGCGGAGGGGCGTAGGCTGAGGGTGGCGGGGTCACACACCGGGTCCAGGGCCCCGGGGCAGAGGAGTCTGACGCATCCAGAGAGGGGCTGGGAGAGGGCACCTAAACACAGCTGGGGGGGGAAGGGACGGAGTACATATTAGGTCACCGAGCTTGGAATTATGCAAGAAAAGGATCCCTGGTCACGGACGCGAGTCCAGCCCCAGTTCTCCAGGCTGGTGCGCGGTCATGGCGCGAGTCACGGGCAGGCGGGGGGGCGCTCGGTTTGGGGGCCGCGGCTCGACGGCGGCGGGACCGCGGCCGCCTCCGCTCGCACCTCCCGCGACAAGGGGCCTCACGAACGGGGTCACGGAGAAAGAGCCCGGCGCGCTTTGCCCCCCCCCTCCTGCGTGAAATAATACCCCCCTCTCCCCTGCACGGGGAGCGACACAGAGGCACCATTCTCCGGTTTCAGAATGACCAGAAGGGGGTCCCGTCCCGCGCTGCTCGGAACCCCCGGAGGCTGCGGATTTACCGGCCAGTGCAGGACGGTTTGGAGCCGCTAGAGAAGCGCCGCTCCGGTCACTGACGCTCACACAGCGGCGAAAATGCGCCTCTCCCCAGCTCGGTGGCGCCCACCGGATCCCAGCCTGGATCTCCGCTTCCATTTCCACCCAAACATCAATTATCTCGGTCATTTGCAGCCGCAGCCGCTGCCTTTAAACTTACCTTGCGGATTTGTTGAGCCCGGCGCTGCAGCCGCTCGGACACAAAGGAGAGCCGATGCAAACTACCCGAGAGTAGTGCCAGAAAAATGATTAACTCAGGCATTAAAATCCGCAGTAAAGTATCCAGAAAGTGTGTGGGTTCCTTTCCTGGACGGAGGAATGCGTCAGCGGCGGTCCGAGCCGGAGAGGAGCCCAGCCGAGTGTGGAGGAAGGTTATTGGAGGTTGTTGCCAATGAGTAAAGCCGATGTTCGTAAGGCTCCGCCCCCCGCGCTCGGAGCGCCTTCCAGTAAACACACGCACGCCCCGCGCGAGCACGCGCGCCCGCGTGCTGAGACAGATAGTGCCCATAAATAATCGGCGTGACCTTTGCTGGGCGGCTTCCTGGTAGTCGCGGGTTCCATTCTTGAAAAGTTGAATCAAAGCGGAACGTACGGGACCAGATTGTGACGCAACAGCCTTTGATCCGCGGCTCAAACTCGCACATTTGCGCGTGTGCCGTCGGTTTCCTGTATTTTCGAGCAATGGGCATCTTGTGATTTATTGAAAGAGCGTTGCCTAATATATGTTTCCCGAACGGACTCTGCTGCTCCTGTAACACATCCAATTAACTAAAGCGCGGTGAATAAATAAAGCTCTACCTCCGGGGCCGCTCGCGCCCCGGGAACCACATGTGCAGCTCATTATTTTTCTTTTAGCATCATTTAGAAAGTGGCGTGATTAACTTTGACCGTGCGGGAGCAGGGCAACGTCCGAGGATGATTCCTCGTGTGTGTCAGTAAATCGGGAAGCGTCGGGATTACTGTAAGTGCTCTTGAGCAACCCGCTGCCGTCGAGGGCGAATGCAAATAAAAATCTAATTCCTGCCTTTAAAATGGGCCGCGGAGCCCGGGGTGAGGATATTTACAGAACGTCTGCTGATGGAATTATTAATTATCACCCTAATTATCGTCACGTGACATTGTTGATTATTCATGAGACATTTGATAAAACCCACATGAGACGTTGAGGCAAAACTATTACACTATAACACACAATAAAACCTTATCTTATTTAGGGCGATGCCTGATAAAGGTCTTATCAAAGATAACAAGTTATGTTATTATTTACTTACAATAACCATTCATGAGAGGACTAAAAAGCTCGTTGTCATGTTGCGTCGAGCACTTTAAGGAAGTTTTAACGAGGCGAAGACTATAAAAATAAGTTACCTGGAACAAACACGCCTCTAGTTGTGACAAACACAATAACACAGGCGGCCGCGCCTCCATCATTTGGTTCAGTGTGAGGAGCAAAGATCATTTCCCTGAAATCGGTGTGGAGGGACGAACACGCACCCAGCGTGCGTGGCCTGGTCCACGGAGGGTGCTGTTCGCGGCGCGGCCGCTAGAGGGCGCACAACACCCCAACCGCCACTCGAACAGCCACAAACGGAGAATCGGTTAAATAAGTTATTAACCGAGCGAATACGCGTTTAATGCCCTCGTTTCTAATAGTAGTGAATCAGTGAATTGTGAATAATATCAGTGACCTCGTGACGACCGCGAGTGTCCGTGTTAGGATCACCTTTGTCAATAAAGTTTTTTTCCCAGTCCGGCCGGTGCAGCAATGGCGGCGTCCATGTCGTGGAGGAGGCTGCTGTCCTCCGTCTACACACCGGCCATAAACGGCGTCTGTAGCCGAATAACTGACCGGCTCTTCCGTGCGCGGGACAGAAGAAGGGGGTAAGAACGACGCCTGTCTCCAGGTGGCGATTAAAGGCTGTTCTTCTGTCGGCAGGACGGTGTTATTGCCGGCGGACACGCGCGGGCTAAGCTAGCTTCTTCACTATTTACCTGTCTGCTCACGAGCTGCTGTTTGTCACCTCCTTTGTCGCGACTTCATTTAAAACTGTTGTAAAACGGGTTTAGCGAGCAGATAATTACCCCGATTTGAGCTCAACGCGCCGGGGGCAAAGGTTACAGGGAGGGCGCAGGGTTTGGAGGCAAATCATGACAGAAGGACCTGTTGATCAGGTCATAATAGCGGGGTAATAAATCAGCTAATAACACATGGTGGCTGAGGTGGTGGTGGTGGTGGTGGTGGTGGGGGGGGGTTCTGGGATCAGAGGACTTCCATGGTTGTGGTCAACCTGGGTTTCAGTGGGACAGATGTGCACAGCTGGATCGGAGCTCTGATACCTGCTCCTGCCTCCAACAGCCGTGGGAAGAACGTTACTCTTTAGTCAAGCTCTGACATCCCAGAATGACTAGACTGTTTAAATGTGCAATAAACAGCTGTTGGTGCAGATGTGACGGGGGGTTATCGTTCATCTGCTCATTAAATGAGAGTGTTTGGAGCTCCGACCTGCAGCCACGAACGTTCCGAGTCCGAGTTGAGGGAGAAACATTCCCAGAATTCCCAGAATTCCCAGCCTCGTGCTCCTGGTCAGGAGGGCTGTGGAGCAGTCACATGATTAAATAAACTGCACATGCTTGAGAGAGCCTTGCATTATTAAATTAGCCTCTAACCTTATTAAATGTGAGTTATTAATTGGACGCAGTCATTAAATCTCCTCGCTACATCACTCTGCTGAATTATTTATTTAAAAGGCAACATGTTGCACCGCTGCTACTGAAGGATTAACACACATAATCAGGAGCCTGTGGGCCAGTGTGGTGTGGTGTGGTGTGTGTGTGTGTGTGTGTGTGTGTGTGTGTGTGTGTGTGTGTGTGTGCGTGCGTGCGTGCGTGCGTGCGTGCGTGCGTTTCTTAAACCTGAGGTTACGCGTGGCGTAAACGTGCTAGTTTGTGTAGCGTAAACGTGCTAGTTTGTGTAGCGTAAACGTGCTAGTGTGTGTAGCGTAAACGTGCTAGTGTGTGTATCGTAAACGTGCTAGTTTGTGTAGCGTAAACGTGCTAGTGTGTGTAGCGTAAACGTGCTAGTGTGTGTAGCGTAAACGTGCTAGTTTGTGTGGCGTAAACGTGCTAGTTTGTGTGGCGTAAACGTGCTAGTTTGTGTGGCGTAACGTGCTAGTTTGTGTTGCGTAAACGTGCTAGTTTGTGTGACGTAAACGTGCTAGTTTGTGTGGCGTAAACGTGCTAGTTTGTGTAGCGTAAACGTGCTAGTGTGTGTAGCGTAAACGTGCTAGTTTGTGTAGCGTAAACGTGCTAGTTTGTGTAGCGTAAACGTGCTAGTGTGTGTATCGTAAACGTGCTAGTTTGTGTAGCGTAAACGTGCTAGTGTGTGTAGCGTAAACGTGCTAGTTTGTGTGGCGTAAACGTGCTAGTTTGTGTGGCGTAAACGTGCTATTTTGTGTAGCGTAAACGTGCTAGTGTGCGTAGTGTAAACGTGCTAGTGTGTGTAGCGTAAACGTGCTAGTTTATTGTGAGCTAAAGCCATAAAATAAAGGTTTTAATAAGCAGTTGTTCGTCTTCCTTCAGGACCTCGGTGCTGCTCCTTGCTCCTCTGCTGGCCGAAACGGTCCCGGTTCCCCGTGCCGCCTCCAGGCCCCCCGGGTCAGCCGGAGCTCAGGGCACGGATGGGCTCTGCACCCACTTCGGATGGATGGCAGAACACGCGCCCGTCTTCAGGGTACCGGGCTCCCGCATCCAGGTCCTCAGCTCCCCTGAGCAGTTCTACCAGGCCATGAAGGTGAGTGTTGTTCCCAGACACGTTCCCAGACGGTTCCGGAGTTCCGGGTCAGATTCCTCTCTTTGTTTCCACCTGTCAACAAATTCCTCTGCGATATTTTTCCGTTACGGACCAACAAAGCCTCTTTGTGTCTGTGTCTTGGACGGCGTTCCTGCTCTTCCCGGTCGCTCACCTGTCACGCCAGACGACACAAACAGGTTCCTGCTGAACTGGGTCGGGAACAGGAACCGTTCCTCGCCCGTTGGGCCGCTCACACACACACACACACACACACACACACGCACACACACACACACACACACACACACACACACCACACACACACACCCTTAACACTTGCTGCTCTCTCTCTCCAGACCCGGATCACGACGGCGAAGCGGCGTGTGGTGATGGCGTCCTTGTACCTGGGGACGGGTCAGCTGGAGCAGGACCTGGTGAGTGAGGAACGGTACCACCGGGTCTGGGGCGGCAGGTGAACAGGTGAACCGGTGAACAGGTGCTGCAGCACCACGGTGGAAACCAACCAGGTTTTGGCCCATGGGAACAAAAGCTGCCTGCACAACACAAAAGGAATGGTTGGGTTAGGACCTGAGCAGAACCTGAGCAGGACCTGAACAGGACCTGAGCAGGACCTGAGCAGAACCTGAACAGAACCTGAGCAGAACCTGAACAGGACCTGAGCAGGACCTGAGCAGGACCTGAACAGGACCTGAACAGGACCTGAACAGGACCTGAGCAGAACCAGGCTGGAATCTTTCCTGCCACCACCCAGCCTGACTCAAGCCTCTGGACCACATGTTCTCCCCCTGGAGAGCATCTGGACCTTCAGCTGGCTGCCAGAGCCGGAAACCTCACAGGATCATGGTGCTCCCTGAACCTGGTCTGAGGGCCTGAACCAGGTCTGAACCTGGTCTGAGGGCCTGAGCCTGGTCTGAGCCTGGTCTGAGGGCCTGAACCAGGTCTGAGCCTGGTCTGAACCTGGTCTGAACCTGGTCTGAGCCTGGTTTGAGCCCGGTCTGAACCTGGTCTGAACCTGGTCTGAGCCTGGTCTGAACCTGGTCTGAGCCTGGTCTGAGCCTGGTCTAAACCTGGTCTGAACCTGGTCTGAGCCTGGTCTAAACCTGGTCTGAGCCTGGTCTGAGCATGGTCTGAGCCCGGTCTGAACCTGGTCTGAGCCTGGTCTGACCTGGTCTGAACCTGGTCTGAGCCCGGTCTGAACCTGGTCTGAACCTGGTCTGAGCCTGATCGAAACCTGGTCTGAGCCTGGTCTAAACCTGGTCTGAGCCTGGTCTAAACCTGGTCTGAGCCTGGTCTGAGCCTGGTCAGAGCCTGGTCTGAACTTGGTCTGAACGTGGTCTGAGCCTGGTCTGAACGTGGTCTGAACGTGGTCTGAGCCTGGTCTGAGCCTGGTCTGAGCCTGGTCTTAACCTGGTCTGAACCTGGTCTGAGCCTGGTCTGAGCCTGGTCTGTGCCTGGTCTGAGCCTGGTCTGAGCCTGGTCTGAGCCTGGTCTGAACCTGGTCTGAGCCCGGTCTGAACCTGGTCTGAACCTGGTCTGAGCCTGGTCTGAGCCTGGTCTGAACCTGGTCTGAGCCCGGTCTGAACCTGGTCTGAACCTGGTCTGAACCTGGTCTGAGCCTGGTCTGAGCCTGGTCTAAACCTGGTCTGAACCTGGTCTGAGCCTGGTCTTAGCCTGGTCTTAGCCTGGTCTGAACCTGGTCTGAGAGCATGAACCTGGTCTGAGCCTGGTCTGAACCTGGTCTGAACCTGGTCTGAGCCTGGTCTGAGCCTGGTCTGAGCCTGGTCTGAGGGCCTGAACCTGCTCTGAGGGTCTGAACCTGGTCTGTGCCTGGTCTGAGCCTGGTCTGAGCCTGGTCTGAGGGCCTGAACCTGCTCTGAGGGTCTGAGCCTGGTCTGAGTCTGGTCTGAGGGCCTGAACCTGGTCTGAAGGCCTGAGCCTGGTCTGAGGGCCTGAACCTGGTCTGAGCCTGGTCTGAACCTGGTCTGAGCCTGGTCTGAACCTGGTCTGAGGGCCCGAATCAGGTGGTCTGAACCTGGTCTGAGCCTGGTCTGAACCTGGTCTGAGGGCCCGAATCAGGTGGTCTGAGCCCGGTCTGAACTTGGTCTGAGCCCGGTCTGAACCCGGTCTGAGCCTGGTCTGAGCCTGGTCTGAACCTGGTCTGGACCTGGTCTAAGCCTGGTCTGAGCCTGGTCTGAACCTGGTCTGAACCTGGTCTGAACCTGGTCTGAGCCTGGTCTGAACCTGGTCTGGACACAATACCAGTAAACAGGAAGTCTGATGACTAACGATGAGGATTTATTGAAGGGAAGAAAAAACCCACATTATTGGGGCTCCTCTCAGGTCCTGGAATTCTCTGCCCCCCCCATGATTGTGTCCCCCCCATGATTGTGCCCCCCATGATTGTGTCCCCTCCATGACTGTGTCTTGTCCCTCATGATTGTGTCTCTGTCTGCCCCCCATGATTGTGTCCCCCCCATGATTGTGCCCCCCATGATTGTGTCCCCTCCATGGTTTGTGTCCTCTGCCCCCCCATAATGGTGCCCCCCCATGATTGGTGTCCCCCTCATGATTGTGTCCCCCATGATTGTGCCCCCCCATGATTCTGTCCCTCCCATGATTTTGTCCCTCCTGTGATTGTGTCCCCCTATGATTGTGTCTCTGCCCCCATGATTGTGTCCCCCATGATTGTGCCCCCCCCTTATTGTGTGTCTGCCCCCCATGATTATGTCCCTCCCATGATTTTGTCCCCCCATGATTGTGTCTCTGCCCCCATGATTGTGCCCCCCCATGATTGTGTCCCCTCCATGACTGTGTCTCTGTTCCCTCATGATTGTGTCTCTGCCCCCCCATGATTGTGTCCCCCCCATGATTGTGTCCCCTCCATGACTGTGTCTCGGTCCCTCATGATTGTGTCTCTGCCCCCCCATGATTGTGTCCCCCATGATTTTGTCCCCCCATGATTGTGTCTCTGCCCCCATGATTGTGTCCCCCATGATTGTGCCCCCCCCATTATTGTGTGTCTGCCCCCCATGATTATGTCCCTCCCATGATTTTGTCCCCCCATGATTGTGTCTCTGCCCTGCCCATGATTGTGTCCCCCATGATTTTGTCCCCCCATGATTGTGTCTCTCTGCCCTGATGTGTCCCCCCATGATTGTGTCCCCTAATGATTGTGTCCCCTAATGATTGTGTCCCCCCATGATTGTGTCCCCCCCATGATTGTGTCCCCCCCTTTGATTGTGAATTGCATGGAAGAAGCTCTTCAACGCTCCCAGGACAACCAGCTCCACCCCCAGCTGAAGGTCTCCGATTGTGCCCCCCCCATGATTTTGTCCCCCCATGGTTGTCCCCCCCCCCCAATTGTGTCCCCCTATGATTGTGGCCCCCCCAATTATTGTGTCCTCTGCCCCCCCCCATGATTGTGTCCCCCCATGATTGTGCCCCCCATGATTGTGTCCCTCCCATGATTTTGCCCCCCCATGATTGTGTCCCCCCCCCATGATTGTGTCCCCCCCTTTGATTGTGAATTGCATGGAAGACTTCTTCAACGCTCCCAGGACAACCAGCTCCACCCCCAGCTGAAGGTCTCCGATTGTGCCCCCCCCATGATTTTGTCCCCCCATGATTGTGCCCCCCTTGATTGTGTCTCTGCCCCCCAAATGATGTGTGTCCCCCTCCCTCATGATTGTGTCCCCCATGATTTTGTCCCCCCATGATTTTGTCCCCTCATTATTGTTGTGGTCCCCCTTGATTGTGTCTCTGCCCCCCAAATGATTGTGCCCCCCCCATGATTCTGTCCCTCCCATGTGTTTGCCCCCCCCCTGTGATTGTGTCTCTGTCCCCCACCAGGATTGTGTCTCTGCCCCCCAAAATTGTGTCTTTGCCCCCATGATTATGCCCCCCCATGATGATGTCCCTCCATGATTTTGTCCCTCCATGATTGTGTCTCTGCCCCCCAATATTGTGCCCCCCATGATTGTGCCCCCCCATGATTGTGTCCCTCCATGATTGTGTCCCCCCCATGATTGTGTCCCCCCTGTGATTGTGTCTCTGCCCCCCCATGATGATGTCCCTCCATGATTTTGTCCCTCCATGATTGTGTCTCTGCCCCCCATGATTGTGTCCCCCCATGATTGTGCCCCCCCCATGATTATGCCCCCCCATGATGATGTCCCTCCCATGATTTTGTCCCTCCATGATTGTGTCTCTGCCCCCCATGATTGTTCCCCCCATGATTGTGCCCCCCCCATGATTATGCCCACCCATGATTGTGCCCCCCATGATTGTGCCCCCCCATGATGATGTCCCTCCCATGATTTTGTCCCCCCATGATTGTGCCCCCCCATGATTGTGTCCCTCCCATGATTTTGTCCCCCCCTGTGATTTTGTCTCTGCCCCCCCTTGATTGTGTCTCTGCCCCCCGATGATTGTGCCCCTCCATCATTGTGTCCCTCTCATGATTGTGTCCCCCATGATTGTGCCCCCCCATGATTGTGTCCCCCATGATTGTGCCCCCCCATGATTCTGTCCCTCCCATGATTTTGTCTCTGCCCCCCATGATTGTGTCTCTGCCCCCCAAATGATTGTGCCCCCCCCATGATTCTGTCCCTCCCATGTGTTTGCCCCCCCCCTGTGATTGTGTCTCTGTCCCCCACCAGGATTGTGTCTCTGCCCCCCAAAATTGTGTCCCTCCATGATTGTGTCCCCCCCATGATTGTGTCCCCCCTGTGATTGTGTCTCTGCCCCCCCATGATTATGCCCCCCCATGATGATGTCCCTCCATGATTTTGTCCCTCCATGATTGTGTCTCTGCCCCCCAATATTGTGCCCCCCATGATTGTGCCTCCCATGATGATGTCCCTCCCATAATTGTGCCCCCCCATGATTGTGTCCCTCCATGATTGTGTCCCCCCCCATGATTGTGTCCCCCCTGTGATTGTGTCTCTGCCCCCCCATGATGATGTCCCTCCCATGATTTTGTCCCTCCATGATTGTGTCTCTGCCCCCCATGATTGTGTCCCCCCATGATTGTGCCCCCCCCATGATTGTGCCCCCCCCATGATGATGTCCCCCCATGATTGTGCCCCCCCATGATTCTGTCCCTCCCATGATTTTGTCCCCCCCTGTGATTTTGTCTCTGCCCCCCCTTGATTTTGTCTCTGCCCCCCCTTGATTGTGTCTCTGACCCCCATGATTGTGTCTCTGCCCCCCATGATTGTGCCCCCCCCATGATTGTGCCCCCCCCATGATTGTGTCCCTCCATGATTGTGTCCCCCAATATTGTGCCCCCCCATAATTGTTCCCCCCCACGATTGTGCCCCTCCATCATTGTGTCCCCCATGATTGTGTCCCCCCCATGACTGTGTCTCTGCTCCCCCTTGATTGTGTCTCTACCCCCCCATGATTGTGTCCCCCCCATGATTGTGTCTCTGCCCCCCCTTGACTGTGTCTCTGCCCCCCCACAGGTGAATTGCATGGAAGAGGCTCTTCAACGCTCCCAGGACAACCAGCACCCCCCCCAGCTGAAGGTCTCCGTCCTGCTGGACTACACCCGCGGCTCACGAGGTTGCTGCTGTGTCCCTGAGTTGTGTCCCCCCCCCCCCCCGTCCGTGCCCCCCCCCCCTGTCCGTGCCCCCCCCTGACCCATGCTCCCCTGTGTTCCAGGAGCCACCAACTCCAGGACCATGCTGCTGCCCCTGCTGCAGCGCTTCCCCCCCCAGGTGCGGGTGTCCCTGTACCACACGCCGGACCTGCGGGGGCTCCTGCGCCGGCTGGTGCCCCAGCGCTTCAACGAGACCATCGGCGTCCAGCACATCAAGGTCTACCTGTTCGACGACAGCGTCATCATCAGCGGTGTGTGCTCACCTGTGGCTCCGCCCACCTGTGGCTCCGCCTCCCTCTCAAAGCTCCCTTTGTTCCTTTGGTCTTGGCCACCAACACAAAGGCCCAGTTGTTGAGATCAAAGTGGGCGTTGCGGCGCCAGCAGGTGTTACAGGTGCTAATGCTGTGTTTCTGCCCCTTCTGCCCCCTCTGCCCCCTCTTCCCCCCTCTGCCCCCTCCTGCCCCTCTGTCCCCCCTCCCTGCCCCGGCAGCGCCACCTGAGCGACTCGTACTTCACCAACAGGCAGGACCGCTACGTCTGCTGGAGGACTGCCCCTGCTGGCCGACTTCTTCTCTGAGCTTGTGGACGCCGTCGGGGACGTGTCCTCCAGCTGCAGCCCGACGACTCTGTGGCCGTGCACGAGGGCATGTGCACCCCCTATAAAGGTGTGTGTGTGTGTGGGGGGGGTGGGTGTGTGTGTGGTGTGGTGGGGGGGGGGTCCTGACAGTAACATGGCAACATGCAGCCAACCACAAACAGCTCTCTTCATCATTTTCAGAGAACTCATGCACACTCACACACACACACACACACACCACACTCGAACACTCGCACACACACACACCGGGTCACACACACACACACAACACACTCTCACACACACACACACACGACACTCTCACACACACACACACACATCTCTCACACACACACACACTCTCACACACTACACACCACACACCACACTCTCACACACACACACACACTCTCAACAACACACACACACGCACACAACACACACACCACTCCCCGGACTGTAATGGAACACACCACTGCCAGGATGCCAGTTGGAGAGGTGAAGAAATAACGTCTGCAGGAATCAATTAACAAACAACACCGGCAATAGAGTTTTGTGTCAACAGTGTTGCTGGAAGATGATAAGGAGTAACTACACACACACACAACAACACACCCAGCACTCAACCACATGTCATTCCTTCCAAACAGTAGAAGCAAAGTTCACCTGTCGGTTGTGGGTCTGTTACACATTTCCTGAAAGCGTTGCTGTTCCGTCACGACCAGCTGACTGAACGGTCACCCTCACACTGGCTGTGGTCCCTCCACTGGTCGTGTTCACACCGTTGTCACCTCCATAAACCTCCTGTCCCCACACTCTGGAAACGCTGGTGACGTCGTCGTCGTCATGGTGACGGGCTCGAATAACAAACCCCTCCATCTCAGGCCCTCCTGCTGCTCCCCCCCCCTTCATGTTCCTCAGATGCTCTCAGAGCTCAGAACATTCCGACCCAGAGTTCGGGCCGACCCGGGTCGGCTGTGCCCACTTACCGTCTGCTCTCTGGGAACAGGCGACCGGCAGCAGTTTCTCGTGGCGGCGCGGAGGCGGATCATGGAGGTGCTGGACGGCGCCCGCGCAGGCAGCGGGACGGCGAGGGGGAGGAGCTGAGCGAAGGTGAGGAGGACACCTGGGTCTTTCCTCTGGTTCAGATGAAGCCTCTGGGGATCCAGGTGGACGAGGAGGTCACACAGGTGAGTCAGAGCAGAACCGGCTCGTTAAAATCATCATTACTCAGCAAAAAAGCCGCTCACGCACGTTTGTCTTGGCTCCACCCCCTCGCAGTGCTTGCTGACTGACGCCGGGCCAGACTCCACCCTCTTTCTAACCTCGGGTTACTTCAACCTGACCCGGGCCTACATGCAGCTCGTCCTCGGCGCCGGAGCGAACTACCGCATCCTCACGGCGTCTCCCGAGGTCAACGGGTTCTTCGGCGCCAAGGGCGTCGCCGGGGCGATCCCCGCTGCTTATATCCACATCGCCAGGCAGTTCTATCAGCAGGTGTGCCGGCTGGGCCAGCAGGAGCGGGTCCCCTGCACGAGTACCACAGGGCCCGCTGGACCTTCCACGCCAAAGGTCAGGTGACAGGAAGTAGCGCCCGAAAAGAACGCTTCTTTGATTCCTTTTAGATGTGTTTGATGCCGAGTCGGCAGATTAAGAAGGTCAGATTCCCCTAAACGGGCCGCCTGGCTCCGCCCCTCTGCTCCAGGTCTGTGGTACTACCTGGGGGGGCGGGACCGGCCCTGCCTCACGCTCATTGGCTCGCCGAACTTCGGCCACCGCTCGGTTCACCGCGACCTGGAGGCCCAGATCGCCATGGTGACGCAGAACCAGGAGCTGCAGGGAGCGCAGCTGGTGGAGTGTGCGTGTGTGTGAGTGTGTGTGCGTGTGAGTGTGTGTGTGAGTGCGTGTGTGTGTGTGCGTGAGTGTGTAGTGTGTGTGTGTGTGTGTGTGTGTGTGAGTGTGTGTGTGAGTGCGTGTGAGTGCGTGGTGTGTGTGTGTGAGTGTGGTGCGTGCGTGAGTGTGTGCGTGTGAGTGTGTGTGAGTGTGTGCGTGCGTGCGTGAGTGTGTGTGTGTGTGCGTGGTGCGTGCGTGTGAGTGTGTGTGTGAGTGTGTGTGTGTGTGCGTGCTGTGTGTGTGTGAGGTGTGAGTGTGTGCGTGTGCGTGCGTGCGTGTGTGTGTGTGTGTGTGCATGTGACTGACACGTGCGCTCCCCCCCCTCAGGAGCAGCAGAGGCTGTACCGCCGCTCCACCGAGGTCTCCAGCGCCACCTTCGAGCAGCCCGACCGCCACGTGCAGCTGTGGGTCAAACTGGTCACTCCGTTCATCAAGAACTTCTTCTGAGGTACAGACACACCTGGTGGGAGTGTTGCTGCTCTGGGTTCTGGTTCTGGGTTCTGGTTCTGGGGGGGGGGGGGGGGGGACACGTCCTGCTGAGTCGGCGACCTTCTGAGGGCGCTGGAGCCTCCAACGGTGGCGAGAGCTGATGTTCAGCTTCAGTTCACCGAGGAAGAAAAGACGTCTGAGACCTCCTCTCCTCTCCTCCCCCCCCACCCCCCTCCTGCCCCCCCCCCCCTCCTGTGCCCCCCTCCCCTCCTCTGCCCCCCCCTCCTGTGCCCCCCCTCCCCCTCCTGCCCCCCCCCTCTCTCTGCCCCCCTCAGGAGGAAGTGTCAGGAGCAGCCCAGTGACAGTAAATGGGTGGTGTCTGTCCGTCCGTCTGTCTTATCAGCACCTGGACAGAGTCGAGTAATCTGCTGCCAACAGTCGTAAATAGACTCTGAGCCCTCGACTGTTGTTGGGAGGAAGCAAAAGCGTCTGTTTCTGATTATTATGGGATGCCTCCGTAAAACCGTTTACCCTAAATCAAACCAATTCTGGGTGTGAAGGTTGAAGGTTCACCATAACGCTGGTGTCAGATTCATAAAGACACATTTTAAACGCCACATTACAACGTGCTAATCGCTTTTCACTTTGATAAACACAAACGGACAAATTAGAGATTGAAGTTTTTGGGTTTGGAAGAAAAAAGGTAAAATGAGGGGAGTTTTATTCCCTAAAACTCAAACTTTAGAGAGCAGGAGCTGCGCGTGAATGCAAAATATACCCGCATCAGCACTTTTAAAGCTTCTAATCACTATAAATGTTTGTGGTTTTATGGCCCATTTGTGTTGTTATTGCTTATCAGTGGCGGAAAAACAGGTTTGAGGCTTCCCAAAATAACTTGGAAGGACTGAAAGTATGTGAAGGTGCGCAGCAGCACCGGAGGGAAGAGCAGGTGCCGCTCAGCGCTGCCCCCTCCTGCCCCCTAGCGGCCGCGTTGGGCTCGACACCTAAACGGCCCCGACAGTTTCTGCTTTTGCACCTTCAGAGTTCAACATGTTAATAATCCAAATGTAGGAAATGACCAACTTTGGGATTCGTGGATGCTGGATGAAAAGAGTGAACAAATATGTTTTTGCCTTTCACTCAGAACCGTTTCCTCACTTTCTGACCCTGGAGGTCGCCGCCATGATCCGTGCACGAGTCTTCACAAGTCTTCACGAGTCCCGGCGGCTGTTCGATCCGGCGCAGGAAGCGACTCAGACATTCAGAGACATCACGACAACGGTCCAAAGTCACTAAGGCGCGGCGAGGCAGCGGCGCCGACAGCTGAGGCGGATGTGCTGAAGGGTTGGAACCCCTGAGGGTTGTGAGGAGCTCTGAACGAGCTCAACGCTCTTCCTGCTCAGCTGCAGCACCTGCACAGTTTTATTCATTATCTTTGTAAATTAAAGGAGTGGCGTGTTTTTAAAAACTGCATGACCTCTTCTTTTATATCGGCACGGGTTCCACATTACAGGGGATCCACCCAGGATCTGGATCCACCCAGGATCTGGATCCACTTAAATCAATAGATGACTTTTAAAAAGAAACCAAATAAAAAAAAGAGGTGACGCACACGAATGTTTGTTTCCACAAATAGCTCAAACGGTTCCAGGAAACTCAGCCGAGCTGCTGGAAAGACGAGAGTTTGATTCTCGAGGCGTGAACTCAGGTAGGAGCGGAGGGTAACAGCTCAGTTATTACAGCTGCCTCGTTACCGTGGAAACGAATCCACAATATACGTTAAAGACTGAGTCCAGACTGGCCCTGAGCCCTAAGATGAAGGAAACGGTTCATATTTAAATCTGTTCCAGGAAACAACTTTGTTGCTTCTAATCTGATTTGAGCCTCGACGGTGTGATCGGAACATCTGGACGAGCCGGTTTAAACGCCTGAATATCGTCACCGTCGTCATTAACGCCTCATTTAGGATGTAATGAGTGCGGCACAAATGGGAAAAACAAGACTGTGTTGCAAAACTTTATTTGAAACAATAAATTACAAGAAAAACTGACAAATATTCAGCAGTTTCTTTATTTTCCACCAACCTCAAAGCAAAGTTTTTAAAAAATGTTTGGAAAACACTGAAAGGACCAGATCAGATGTGGCGTTCACGCCTCTGATGTGGTCATGTGACGCGCCAGAAAACAGAGGAGAAAAGGACTCGGCAGGAAAATAAAACGAGTCTGTAAATGATGAAAAGGATCAAAACGGTCGCTCCGCCAGACGGTCTTCGAGGGCTCCAGAGGACAGAAGCTTGGTAGGAACACGTGTGTGTGTGTGTGTGTAGCAGCAGCACAGCTGTCCGTCAGGGCCTCCCTTCCTCCGTGGATGGGGAACATCTGGTCTGGATCCTGGGCAGCAGGTCCAGCCGCCGGTCCAGGTGAGTCTGGATCCTCTAAAGCGCCTTCAGGGACGAAACCTTCTTCTTGCGAGAGGCCAGCATCTCGTAGAAGGGATCCCTGCTGATGGCAGCTCTGGGGGGGGGGGGGGGGACGAGGGTCAGGCTCCTGCTCACCCTAACCCACCACCCACCGGCTCGGACCACAACTCACTTGATGCTGCTGATCCACTCGTCCTTCTCCTCCGCCGTCGGCGCCGAGATGCGGTGGTAGAAAGTGTGGTTGCCCCGACGACGCGGCCGTCCGCCTCCGTCTTGCAGGCCTTTATCACCTGGTCTTTGTGGTCGGGATGAAGAGCTCAAAGCAGTTCTGTAACGGAACAGAACCACGGGTGAGTCCTGAGGGAGGGGCGCTTCCTCTCCCTGGGTGGAGGGTAAAGATGGTGCCAGCAGGTGGCGCTAGAGGTGCTCCTGTGAGGAATAACTGCAGTTTCATAGAGGGCGCAGCTGACTCACATTCTCAGGGCATCGGAAACAAACAAACCATCAAAGATAAAAGATCCGGATGGAAAACTTTACCGGTTTCTTGGAATCTTCAACTTCTCGGATGCTCAGATTTTCCAGCGGGATAATTCCTCTGGGTTCTTTGTCCTGCGCAGGAGGAGGACATGAGAGACGTGTTGCAGACCGCCTGTCTCCCATCTCATCGACTGGAAATACTCACAGTGGTGTATTCGAAGTAGTACAGGCAGTTGTCTGTCAGGATGAACCAGCGTCTCTTCCAGGTCTTCACTCGTCCACCTGGGGACAGATTTAAAGCTGAGCTACGACCTCCTTTTGGTGGCTCTGTGCAGCCAAGCAGCAGGTTAAAGGCAGCTCTGTCCAGCAGTTAGAAGCAGCTCGGTTTGGGTCGCGTTAGCAGCGTGAGGCGGGACACACAAACGCCGAATTCTATGTTCTGAGCGATGTGAAGCTGAAGGACAACAGCCAATCAGGACTGAGAAGGCGGGGAGGAGAGGAAGCGGTGCAGGGAAAAGTGAAGGAAGAGCTGAGTACCTACCTCCTGGAGCAACACATGAAACACAGAGAGGAATAAAGTCACTGGAAACGTTCGAAACGGCCACGTCAGTAAAGTGTGGTTACACGCCGCGTCCACCAGGGGGCGCGCGCACCAGCAGCATGAATCTGAACGCTTAAAAACGTCCTACCGAGTTTCAGGAGCCACCCTTCTCTGTCCGGGTTGAAGAAGGTGTGTGTCAGGTCGTTGCCGTCGTCCTCGGGGATCTTAAAGGGCTCGTTCTTGATGCTGTCGTACAAGTTCTACACAAACAGCAAAACTGTAGTAATTAGCATGTTTGTTGCCCCCCCCCACACACGCGCGCTCGGATGAGGCCTCTGGGATGCTGTCGGGCCACCTCACCCTCAGTAGGTGCGCCTGTGTGTGTGCGTGCGTGTGTGTGTGTGTGTGTGTGTGCTGGGGAGGTGTGTGTGTGCGCTGTGTGTGTGTGTCGCTGTGTGTGTGCGTGCGTGTGTGTGTGTGTGTGTGTGTGTGCTGGGGGGTGTGTGTGTGCGCCTGTGTGTGTGTGTGCGCCTGTGTGTGTGCGTGCATGTGTGTGTGTGTGTGCGTGTGTCACCTCTCTTCGGTCAGGCCCAGAGTCTCGATCTCGCTGGTCACCTCTGCGATCTCATCCTTCAGCCTCTGAGACGGGAGAAACACAGAGGATGAGGAGGAAGCTTTGTGATCCAGGGGAACCTGAAGACCCGGTGACCTTCACCCCCCCCCCCCCACACACACACACACACACACCAGCAGAGATGCAGGCGCTCCTTATCCTGGATCGGGTGATCTGGTGATCTGGTGATCCGGTGATCTGGTGCTCAGTGACGCTGCCATTTCCCCTTTTCTCACACCTGACGACAACAAAGGTCACACACTTCCTGTCCTTCACTAACACCAGATCACACATCACTGAATGTAATGTGTGATCTTTAGGAGGTGGCGGTGGTCATCGTGACCCCCCCCAGGGACAGACACTTAGAGCACACACATGTAGCCCAAAAAACACACACCACACACACACACACACACAACACACACACACCACACACACACACACACACACACCACAAACACACACACACACACCACAAACAAAGAGGATCATTTCTCCTTAATGTAGAGTAACGCTTCAGTGGTCATACGCCTCTAACCCCTCCCCATACTCTCCCCTCCACCACACACACAACACACCACAACACACACACACACACACAACACACACACAGGGCGGTGTGTGATCAGGGGGTGAGGGCGGGTGTGTGATCAGAGGGTGAGGGCGGGTGTGGATCAGTGATGAGGGGGGTGTGTGATCAGAGGGTGAGGGCGGGTGTGTGATCAGAGGGTGAGGGCGGGTGTGTGATCAGAGGGTGTGTGATCAGAGGGTGAGGGCGGGTGTGTGATCAGAGGGTGAGGGCGGGTGTGTGATCAGAGGGTGAGGGCGGGTGTGTGATCAGTGACTGAGGGCGGGTGTGTGATCAGAGGGTGAGGGGGGGGTGTGTGATCAGTGACTGGGGGGGGTGTGTGATCAGAGGGTGAGAGCGGGTGTGTGATCAGAGGGTGAGGGCGGGTGTGTGATCAGAGGGTGAGGGCGGGTGTGTGATCAGAGGGTGAGGGCGGGGGTGTGATCAGAGGGTGAGGGCGGGTGTGTGTGATCAGTGATGAGGGCGGGTGTGTGATCAGAGGGTGAGGGCGGGTGTGTGATCAGAGGGTGAGGGCGGGTGTGTGATCAGGGGGGTGTGATCAGAGGGTGAGGGCGGGTGTGTGATCAGAGGGTGAGGGCGGGTGTGTGATCAGAGGGTGAGGGCGGGTGTGTGATCAGTGACTGAGGGCGGGGTGTGTGATCAGAGGGTGAGGGCGGGTGTGTGATCAGGGACTGAGGGCGGGTGTGTGATCAGAGGGTGAGAGCGGGTGTGTGATCAGAGGGTGGGCGGGTGTGTGATCAGAGGGTGAGGGCGGGTGTGTGATCAGAGGGTGAGGGCGGGTGTGTGATCAGTGACTGAGGGCGGTGTGTGATCAGAGGGTGAGGGGGGTGTGTGATCAGAGGGTGAGGGCGGGTGTGTGATCAGAGGGTGTGTGATCAGAGGGTGAGGGCGGGTGTGTGATCAGAGGGTGAGGGCGGGTGTGTGATCAGAGGGTGAGGGCGGGTGTGTGATCAGAGGGTGAGGGCGGGTGTGTGATCAGAGGGTGAGGGCGGGTGTGTGTGATCAGTGACTGAGGGCGGGTGTGTGATCAGAGGGTGAGGGCGGGTGTGTGATCAGAGGGTGAGGGCGGGTGGGTGTGGTGATCAGAGGGTGTGTGATCAGAGGGTGAGGGCGGGTGTGTGATCAGAGGGTGAGGGCGGGTGTGTGATCAGAGGGTGAGGGCGGGTGTGTGATCAGAGGGTGAGGTGTGAGCAGTGCTGAGTCCATGGGCTGGAGCAGAGTGTGACAGATGTTTGCTGCTTTATTAGCTGTGTTGTCCCGTGCTGCCGTGATATTCAGCTATAATGTCTGATTCTTTGGGTGCTGTTGAAGGTTAACTCAGTTCATGTAGCTGTGATTCTGAAAAGGTCCCCGACTGTTCATCTGCCTGACGCTGGCTTCAGGACGTTCTGGGACTCTGCACTGACTGTCTGGGGGCAGGTAGTAGACCAGCGAGGCCAGGAAGGAGATGAGCACGCAGGGGATGATGATGTTGACCACGTAGAAGAGAGGTTTGATGACCAGGTAGAAGGTGTGTCCTGATGCTTGTTGCTCTCCATGCAACTGAGTCAAGATTTGATAGCTTGACTGATTCTTACAGTTTTGGATCAAACCCCCATCTGCTGATTCCAGGAGATCTTTAAAGGATCTCAGAGCTTCAGATTTATGAAGCCTGCTCAGCCCCCGGCAGCGCTGATGAAACCATTTCATTCCTTCAAAAAAGCAGAACATGAAGCTCCAGAAAAGGTTTTTGTATCAAGTTTCCAACAGAACGAGGACAAGTGGGTAAAAGCGCCACTTTAAAGCCTCCAGGCCTCAGAAAACATCCACCTTTAGGATGCCTGACTTTAGAGGATCGTCGGTTCGCTCCGAGCACAAGAACAAACATGTTTAACCTCAGTCCAAGAACATCTGACCTGAAATGATCAAAAAGCTTCAGCGTAAAAAGATGGTGGAGAGAAAGCTGCTGGGAGGTTCTCAGAAGAGAAGTGGCATTAAAGCCAGCTGGAAGAGTCCAGCCTGCTTCCTGCTCCTCCAAACAGGCGTCTCCACACCAACACTGAGGAACACGGGCTTCTGTTCTTCCTTCTTCTCTTCTGACTATTGTGTGTTTGATGAATGCAGCATCCACTCACTGCCCCCCCCCCCCCCATTTACACTGCTCCTGGTTTCACAATGCTCCTCAGACAGATGCAACCAGAGACACTGATGCCGTCAGACAATAAACCTGAGTGTTGTTGTGTCCGGTTATTAACATGTTCCATGCTTTTCCTCCTGCAACAGTTCATCACACCTGCTCAGGGAAACCTCGGTGTAAAGGAGGTGAAGCCGTGCCTCAGTGACTCTACTTTGCTGTTTTAGAAACTAACAGTTATTAGATGAATATACAGTGTGCACGTACGCGCATGAACACATGAACACTTAATACACGCGTGTGCGTGGATGTAGACTTTTTAGTACTTTGGGTTCATAGACTTTTTAGTATTTTGCAGATACGTGTCTGTATATAAACCAGATCCTCCTGTAATAAAGAACTAAAGGCTGACTGTTGTCACGTGACCTGTCTCCGTCTGTGTCCGATGATGGAACCTGCCTGGAACATCTGGTCCACAGAAAAAGCAAAACAGCTCACAGAACTGGTCCAGTTTAGACCCAAAATGACAATAAATAATGAAAATGTGTGACGCAGTAGAACAAAGGACGAACTTTCTATTGGCCATTGACAGTTTCAGTCATCGTCATCAGAATCCATCATAAATATTCAAACCAACAAACTACACACAGAACCGCAAAGTTTAGAGCTTAAAGGGAGCGACAGGTGAAGATTTAAAGCTCAACGCAGCTGAAGAAGTTCCAAAAAGGAGAAATATCATGTGGTGCTTTACCGCCACCCGGTGGACACGCGTGGAACTGCAGACAATAGTTACACGCGCTCCGACACATTCTGACCTCTGCTGCTCCTCCTGGACTCCAGGGCTGCAGGAATATGCTGCTTTTACAAGTCTTTCAAATCTGTCAAGCATCATAAATCTTATTTATTTAACTAAATTAAATAATGGTGGAGAATGGTGTCCGAAAAGCGTCTTTATTTTAAAGTGAACAAGAACAGTTCGGTCCGCGTTCACAGAGGCGGAGAGACCTCGAGAGAGTCCAAAACAAGTCCGCGAGGAAAACTCTCAAAAATAGTCAAGCCACAGAAGTCAGGGTTTGGCGATGAGGACGAAAACACTCCGCCGCTGGCAGACGGGAGTTCTGTCCTTAAATCTAACGGGAGATTGAAGAGAGACCGCAGGTGCGTGTGTCTGCGGGGCCACTGTGGCTGATGAGCGGCTCCTCCACGCCCCCTGCAGGTAGACACCAGCAACAACGGTCCCAGATACTGGGAACCCAACAAACCAGTTTTTCAAAGTATTCCTTTCAGACTGAGCAGGAAGACTGAAGACCGACAAGGTGAGTGGAAACGAAGAGCATTATTGAAAAGAATTGACAGTTGTGTTTGGAGATAAAGTTGAATC
Organism: Takifugu flavidus; assembly: GCF_003711565.1. Taxonomy (NCBI): domain Eukaryota; kingdom Metazoa; phylum Chordata; class Actinopteri; order Tetraodontiformes; family Tetraodontidae; genus Takifugu; species Takifugu flavidus. Next base: position 28,115,372 of record NC_079520.1, on the reverse strand, counting down.
AAGTAGACTTCATATTTAGTTTTAGCACAAAACATCATTATGCATTATAACAGCAGGTAAACATTTATTTCAAAACTGTGTCTATAACCATTTTTTACATCTTCTCCCATTATTCATTTGTGCAATTATAAATTCCTCAGTGAAAAACCTGGAACATTTGATGACCTCAGTCTGAGCTCAACAGTGGAGCTAAAATGAAGCCAATAGCATATTTCTCCTCTAAACTTGACTCTGTAGCACAGGGGTCACCAACCTTTCTGAGACGGAGAGCTACTTCCTGGGTACTGAATCATGTGAAGGGCTACCAGTTTGATACACACTTCTGAAATAGCCAATTTGCTCAATTTACCTTCAACTCAATGTCATTATTAATAGTTAATGATATTGATCTCTGCAAAGACACTGATCATGTTAATGATTTCTCACAATCAATATTGTGACGGCTCTGTCGTGCCTCACTGTTGTCGGGGCTGGCTGGAAGAGCAATTCCCTGGCTGACCTGCAGGGGGAGTGCCAAGCGTTTCCAGTCGACCCAGCATGTTCACCTGCTCACCTGTGGCCCATCTGCTGGGATTGGCTGCCTGACGGGGTCCAGGTATAAAACCTGTCTGGAGAGCGTGGAGGAGGCCCCCTCTCGTCCTCTCTGGTGCTGCAGTGGAGTTCGTCAGATGAGCCCGGAGCTCGTCACGGCCGCAGGAGTTTGGAGTTTCCCTCTTTGTGACTATTTGGACTTTTCTGTTTTATATTCCACTGGGTTCTTTAATAAATGTGTTGGGTTGAAAATCCTCATCGCTGGTCTCCCCATTTGTATGTCATGGCTACTGTGAGCCAAGTATTCGTGACAATATCAACAATGATTTAACAAGATCGGGAACAGATGAATATCAATATGCAACACTTTATTTCTAGATTTTGTCTTAGTGCAAGTGTTTTTCAAATTGAAATAAATGTTCAAACCATTTTAAAATGATCACTTCTCCAACAGTCCTAGGAAATCACAATGTCCCATTTTTACCAGCCACTGACATTTTTAACAAATCATGAATTACTTTGCACCACGTTTGTACAAATAATAAATCACGTAAAATACAAAAATAAACTTTCCGATTTTAAAATGAATCTGATTACGTTTTGAACTTCACACTTCGGTCTGCAGATTTTTTCACATGAACATTTTAACATAAACAATTGTCACATTTTACAAACACATTTAACAAATTCTGAAGGCGACACCAAATCTGGTGTCCGTTTCTTTGTCCGTTGGGGGGAAGCCTGGCGTTGCTGCGGTTACCAGTGTGTTGTCCTCTGGTGGGGAACTTGACAGTGCAGCTCTGAGTGAGTCTGGCAGATGTGCATCAGGGAGGCGTCTTCTGTGTTGGTTCTTGATGAAGTTCCTGTCAGAAAAGGCTGATTCACAAAGAGAGGTCGAACCCAAAAGGCTTGCAACCTCCATAGCTGCTGTACATTCACCACTGTACTTTTCTGTGTCAACAAGGCACCAAAAGTTTGGTGCAGCCTGAGAGGCTTTGAGCTGCAGCTCATTTCACAATGTTCCAATTTCAATTGCATCTGTGCAGCATCCAGGCTGAAGGTTGCACTGAACTGCTGAGCAATGCATGATATGTCCACGTTCATGAAAGGGTTAGAAATGAATGACACACATGGCTCAAGCTGATCCAGGTCCCAAAACCTGTTCTCAAACTCTTGCCCAAGTCTTTTTATGAGCTGAGAGCACTTTTCTGCGCTTTAGTCCAAAGCCTCACATGCAGAAGCGTTGTCTCTCAGCACCATCTGCACAGAGGGGAAGTGCAGCACCTTTTGTCTGTAAATGCACAGAGAAAATGTTCATCTTGGCTTTAGATGCATTTACAGCACTGATCCTCTCAGCAACAGTCTCACCTTTGCCTTGCAGCTCCCAGTTCAAACTGTTCCGTTTCCCAGTAATGTCCGTTAAAAATGCAAGGTCCAGTGTCCAGCCAGTGTCCTCCAGCAGCACGGCGTCTTCCCCTCTGGACTGCATGAACTCTTTTATTTCACTCAAAAGGGACAAAAAAGGAAGCAAAATCCGTCCCCTGCTGAGCCATCGGATTTCTGTGTGTAGCAGCAGGTCACCATATTCAGTTGGCAGCTCCACTGGGGAACAATTTGAAAATATCCTGTTGAAATTATTCTGAATTATTCTGATTAAAAATAAAATTGGCACGCTGATTCCAAAATTACAGTCATCCCCCCCAGCCCGTCAAGTTTTGAAAGCTTCTCCTCCAGATCAGCAAATTTCCCCTAATGAGCTGGAGTCAGACTGGCCAGCTGATGACAACTGGATCAGCTCCGTTGGTGCCGTCACCATTAAGAGGTGTGTGCAGCCCCCAAAAGGTCAGAACTGTCAATATCCTATAGGGACACTTTGAACCAGAGGGGATCCTATAGATCAAAAAGTTGACCCAGTTTGATTCCGCACCCAAAAACGAACATCTGTCAGACGAACTCCAGTTGTTTCCCAGTATTTCAGTTAAAACGTGGACCAAATTGTTCTGAAGAGAGGCGCCTGTGCCGGATATGACGCGATCCAACCACAAACACGAGACGTGTAGAGGAAGAAGAAGCGAAAGTGAAAGTTCTCAACTTCGGGCTCCATCTGAGTGACCGAGCCCTGATGGAAAACCTCTAATATTCAGGTAGCATTTGGTTCTTTCACTGCTGTCGTCTCGAATCAATGTTCCGCTGCGAGATGCGGCTTAATAAGCTGCGTGTGCGCAATGAGCGTGCGCGTGTTTCGGACGCACATTGCGGCTGGTCGACGGGAATGTTGTGACGGATGATCAAACTTTGTAGCGTGTTTCCTCTAACTGCGTTTTCCGCTAACCCTGAGCCAACATTTTAGAGGTTGAGGAAGCACATTTTAATACTCACAATAAGTAACAATATTATTTGCAGTTAGTGGAAAAATCCACGGAAAGAGGGACACAAACGCGACAGTTTTAGCCTCCTCTCTTTGTCCCTCCACCAGGGGACAATCAATCCTTTATTTAAAAAAGGAGAGTATGTAAAGAGGGAGAGATCAAGGCATTCCATTTGATTGTTTTAACAACTGGTTCTTTGTGGAATATGAATTTGTTATTATGGATTTATGAAATGTGTTCTGTTTTGAATGAAGCAGTCAAGAAAACGAAAGGAAACCTAAACCCATGGTGTTTTGATATTTTTGGTCCTGTACATGTGGTCAGATCAGATTAGTCTGAGCAGAATTGGGTTTTTTTTGCCCTTTGCTGTGTGTCATCTATTCTATTCAGCATGTTGGGTTGCTTGACTTCTGTTGGGTCGTGTCAACTTGATCATCACTTCTGAGATATTGACACACCTTTTTCCTGAGGCTGGCTCCAATGCTGCCAACACACCTGGCCATGGATATGGTGGGACTTCTGTGATGAGTGGGGTCAGAGGTGGTGGACAAGCTCTGCTCCAAAACAAGCTTGCTAGATATGTTTGGGATCTCCTCCGCCACAACCACCAGCTGCAACTAGTAGCTGTGCACGCCATGCAGAGTTTTGACCTCTAGGTCAGGCTACAGATGTTTTTTCCAGCACCATCATGTGTTTGTGAGAAACATGATGCACCTGATCAAAAAAGCTGCTTGTAATCTGACAGACGAGCCATGATGAGATGTCAAGGTGCGTTGTTGAAAATGAAGATCCTCTTCTTGGAATCCTGTCTGAGATGACAGAAGATGATGCTGCATTTGACCCACTTTGATGATGCGATGACGTATTTCTGTTTAGTTTTGAATGCATTCTCATCTTATTTGTTGAATTTAATGTTGAGAACCGACATCTTGAAAGAATTTAGGTTTTCTCGTAAACCATAACCAGATAAAAAATGATTTAATTTGTATTTGTGTGCGTCCGTCTAATGCCACCGCACCTTCTGAAACACCCAGGAGAAACATTTTTTCCACAACTATTTATATTTAACATGGTGTAAACTTTTAAGATGTCCCAAAACTTTTTCCAATATATATGTGGCCTGTATGATGTACAGGGTGACGTCATATAATAGATTTGGATGTGAATGAGCCGACAATACATCATTGGACAGACCTCTGCTTGTCTTCATGCTGAGAATCATGTTCTTTAATCTTCTTTTCTGTGTCAGCAGACTGTTCCTGCTTCACCGTTTAGACTCACATTTAAAAATGAGCGAATGTGTGATGGAAGAGGAAGAGAGAGCAGAGTCCACAGTGTCCAGCTGTGTGTCCATGAAGAGCGACTGGTCCAAAGGCCGCCCTTTAAACTTTGGTATTGGACCTCAAGGCTCACCTTTAAAGTAAGGTTTTCTGAACCACATAACTCTGCCTTAGAACATTTCACAACCATACAAAACATCATTTTGTGGGTATTAGCCTCCACTATCGTGAAAAATGAAATTCATCAGGTCCTTAAAATGAAACGGGTGCACAGTCCTTTCACCATGTTGGCCTGTGGAAAACCAGTGTTGTGGGCCCGATGGACCAGCGTCCCCGTCGTTGCCGGACCACCGTTGGCCACCAGTTGGGTTTTGGGATCAAAGTGGGGGCGTTTCCTGTATCCGGTTCTCCTCACGGATCCATGACTACAACATGTTGCTGCAAGTGCAGAGACGTTTGCTCTGGAAAGAACTTTAGAGCACATTCAGTGCTGCAGGATGAGGGGCTGGAAAAGGTGCCAGTTCTTTTCTCACTGCAGGGAACAGTTAAAAAAAGCAGCTTAAACTCTGAAAACATGAAAATGATACAGAGACATCATTGATTTAGTGATTCAGTTGTTATCCAGAATGGATTAGAAATGTTCCTGTTTAGTAAAAATGCAGTGAATTGGGATTATTTAACTCCAACCTCTACAGATTATTTACCTTCATCACAGTCTCATCACTATTTCTGATGTTTCCTCAGGATGGACGAGGACAGAGCAGAGTCCACAGTGCCCAGCTGTGTGTCCCTGAAGAGTGACCGGTCCAAAGATAAAGCAATAAACTTCAGAAGTTCAGAGGAAATGTAAGAAAACTAAAGCGTGATGATGTGTTTGTGTGGCACCCTTTTAACTTTGGTATTGGACCTCAAGGCTCACCTTTAAAGTAAGGTTTTCTGAACCACATAACTCTGCCTTAGAACATTTCACAACCATACAAAACATCATTTTGTGGGTATTAGCCCAAATTAAATTAATGAAACGGTGCACCACGACATGTCAGGTGTTCGCTCCCATTAACTCCCATGTTAATTTTAGTGTGGTAAATCTTTTAAAACTGAAACTTGCTTGTGTTTTTAACTGGTCATTTCTCCTGCATGGGTTAACATCATCTCACAAAAATTCCTAGGCATATATTTTAAAGTTTCCCAACAATATCCATCATTGCAGAGTGCTCCAGCTCTCCATTTAGATACGGATGGGTAAGACATGGCCGGTCTGTGCAGCTTGTTCTGCCACACTGTTCCACCACATGTCATGAAAATTCATTAAAAAGTCTATTTATAAGGCTCCTGGTTCTAATAAACCCATAGACAACAATATCAGTCATTTCTAAATGGTTGAAATAAGCTTTTGAATACGCGTGACCTCTGTGCTATTTAATGATCAGTTTCAGAGACCAGACGACTGTATTTGGAGCATAAATGGAGAACTTTTGTTCTATTCTATGAGTTTATATTCCTGGTTTGGCACTTTTATTTTGAACATTAATTCACAATGAGGAAAAGCCACTAAACACTTAGATCAAATACACTTTTCTCCAACTGAACGAGCTTGTTGGAACGTAAATAACTTTATATTTTTTGCTCAGTGTTCATTCAATCTTCAACTGTCAGAGCAAACTGAAAGCAGAAGTGAACGCAGCCTTTCTTAGGCGTTGCTAACGCCCAGTAGACATGTATAACCACTATTCCCATTTTTGACAGGTGTCAGAAACGGTCTGCTTCCATTGGAGATTCCTCCTGTCCCGAGGGTGAAAAGAAACGGAGAACTGAACTGCAGACCGCCGACCTGAACAACAGCGTCTCACGTAAGCTCGTACATTTGTATTTATAAGATACTTTGGGTCGGAATAAAGGAACAACTTGTGTATTTACCATGTGCAAGAGAAGATCCAGAGAGCTTGTTTGGTTCCACTGGAACCCCTGGACCCTCTGAAGACCTTCCTAAATACTTAGACAGTATTTAGCAACATTTAGTCATTTAGTTCTGGAAAGTGTTAAAGAGCTGAAGGCAGGTGACCTTTACAGGACAATGGGTCTGCTGAGTGTGATGTGTTTGGAGAAGGTTTGATGTGTTTTTCTAAATATCATCCAGTTTTTACCAGCTGTTTAGTCCAAGCAAACTCTTGGAAGACATGGAAATGGTTGTTATAGACTAAATTAGATTGAAACCCAATGAAATAAAAGAATAGGTGTACATAAGAAGACATAACATTTCAAACTGACAGTGAGATGGGTCATGACCCGACTGTTGCTTCTATCATTCAATCATGACAGAATATTTTCCAGTTGAGGACATCTGTGTTACTGCTGTAGATGACAATTGTAAAAGGATTTAAAAGATTGTTTGTTTCAGAGGGTGGTGAACTGCAGGAGGTGATAGAAGGTCATAAGATGAGTCTGAAGAGAAGATGTGAACATGTGACTGAAGGAACTCATGAAGCAGGAAGTGGAACCCTGCTGAACAAGATCTACACTGAGCTCTACATCACTGAGGGACAAAGTGAGGAGGTGACACACAACATGAGGTGAGACAGCTTGAGAGAACCTCCAAGAAGAACATCCAGGACACTCCAATCAAGTGCCAGGACATCTTCAAAGTCTTATCTGAGCAACAGAGACACATCAGAGTGGTTCTGACCAACGGTGTCGCCGGCGTTGGAAAAACCTTCTCAGTGCAGAAGTTCAGTCTGGACTGGGCAGAAGGTTTGGAGAACCAAGACATCAGTCTGGTGCTTCCGCTCTCATGGAGGGAGCTGAACTTGATCAGAGATGAGCAGCACAGTCTTCTCTCACTGCTTCATGTTTTCCATCCAACATTACAGAAGATCAGAGCAGAAGATCTGACTGTCTGGAAACTTCTGTTCATCTTTGATGGCCTGGATGAAAGCAGATTTTCACTGGGTTTCAACAAGCATCAGGTCATCTCTGATGTCACACAAGTATCGTCAGTTGACGTGCTCCTGGTGAACCTCATCCAGGGGAACCTGCTTCCCTCAGCTCTCATCTGGATCACCTCCAGACCTGCAGCAGCCTATCAGATTCCTCCCTCGTGTGTTGACAGGATCACAGAAGTACGAGGCTTCACTGACTCCCAGAAGGAGGAGTACTTCAGGAGGAGGTTCAGTGATGAAGATCTGTCCAAGAGAATCATCTCACACATCAAGGCCTCCAGGAGCCTCCACATCATGTGTCTGATCCCAGTTTTCTGCTGGATCACTGCTATAGTTCTGGAGGACATGATGGCCAGAGACCAGAGAGGAGAGCTGCCAAAACCCTGACTGACCTCTACTCACACTTCCTGAGGGTTCAGATAAAGAGGAAGAAGCAGAAGTATGGAGGAAAGCAGAGACCAGAGGAACTGACTGAGGCTGATAAAGAACTCCTTCTGAAGTTGGGTCGGCTGGCGTTTGAACATCTGGAGAAAGGAAACATCATGTTCTACTCAGAAGACCTGGAGCGATGTGGACTGGACGTCTCCGAGGTGTCGGTGTACTCAGGAGTTTGTACAGAGATCTTCAAGAGAGAGAGTGTGATCTTCCAGAAATCAGTCTACTGCTTTGTTCATCTGAGCGTTCAGGCAGGAGTTTCTGGCTGCCGTCTTCATGTTCCACTGTTACACCATCAAGAAAAGGATATGGAGTCTTCCTAAAATATTTGAACCAAAACCCTTTTCCTGGTTTGTTGGGTTGTTAAATAACGATCCAGTCACATCTCTTGATGACTTCCTCAGGAGAGCACTAATGAAATCTCTTCAAAGTGAAAATGGCCACCTGGACTTGTTTGTTCGCTTCCTTCATGGTCTCTCTCTGGAGTCCAATCAGAGGATCTTGGGTGGACTGTTGGATCAGAGGAACAGCCACCCAGAAACCATCCAGAAGGTCCTCAACAACCTGAAGGAGGAGAACAGTTATGGAATCTCCCCAGACAGAAGCATCAACATCTTCCACTGTCTGATGGAGATGAAGGATCAGTCAGTCCATCAGGAGATCCAAGAGTTCCTGAAGTCAGGGGAGATATCAGAGAGGGAACTGTCAGAGATCCACTGTTCAGCTCTGGCCTACCTGCTGCAGATGTCAGAGGAGGTTCTGGATGAGCTGAACCTGCAGCAGTACAACACCTCAGAGGAGGGACGACGTCGCCTGATTCCAGCTGTGAGGAACTGCAGGAAGGCCGAGTAAGTAAAGATTTTGGGGCCGGACATCGGCGTTTAAATCAAGCGAGTGGATCATGTCAGGTAGCAATACCCCCTCCAGTGGTCATTCCTTCAATCTTTATTCTATCTCCATTGCAGCGTCCATAAATTAAAACAACAACAATTCATCCAGAAATGTTCAACACTGGCTGGATATAAGTTCAAAGGTCAATCCAGACAAACCAACATAAGGCAGGAATAATAGGAGCCACAAGTTAACTGACTATCATGAAATTACTGTCATGTCATTAAATCACTTTTGTTTGTTTGTATACATCGTATTCAAACGACAGAAAAACACATTTTAACTAATGACACGTGACTATTTTGCTTCATTAGTTCAACGTAAAAACAGCCGGCCTCGTTGGTTTAATTGGGTGTTTTAGGTCTTTGTGGCGGTTCCGTTTGGAGCCTTTATGTGACCCACAAAGTTGTTTGAGCCTTTCCACACCCGTTAGGTGGCAACTTCATCACTAGCAACAAAAGGTGCAGTGAAAATGATTTGAAGGGAAACAGGCAGATAGAACAGAAGCTGAGGGCAATCGATGCAACCAGAGACTCTGATGTCATCGATCGGATCGCTGAATTAAGACTTGACGCACCATCGTACAAATTGGATGAAATGCAAAATATCCAAAGAGCCGATAGACAGATAAAAAGATGCACGTTTCTTTAAACCATTTGCTACAATCATTTTAAATATTGAGTAATTATGAGCTGTTCTAAAATAAGACAAATGTTGAGAATAATTCAGTTGCATTTCAGATCTGATGGTCGTTCAAACTGTTGCTCTACGGTGTTGAATTTAGCTTTTCCAGGAAATGAGCTACATTTGTGTTTAGGTAGATTCTCAGATAAGTTGATGAGAAATCCCAAAGTTTGACTCACTATTTTTGTTTCATACACAACAGACTGTATGATAGTTTTCTTTCAACGAGTCATTGGGAAGTTGTGGCCTCAGCAATGACGTCAAACCCTTCTCATCTACGGGAGCTGAGCTTAAGCAGGAACCAAAGCCGGACAGATGCCAGAGTAAAGTTACTGTCTTCTGCAATGATGCATCCAAACTGCAGACTGGAGACGCTCAGGTCAGGAGGCCTCTGTGGTCTTTTCTAAGTTTCTTTACATTTTCTGCTTTTCTCTTCATTTTCAGATTTAGAAATGTGTTTTTATTTGCCCATTTATTCCTTTTCCAGGCTGTGTGGACTACAGTTTATCAGAGATCAGCTGTGGCTCTCTGGCCTCGGCGCTGAGGTCCAATCCCTCCCATCTGAGGGTTCTGGACCTGAGCTACAAACCAGCTGAAGGATCCAGGAGTGAAGCTGCTCTGTGGTTTTCTCCAGGATCCTCTCTGTGAGCTGGAGACTCTCAGGTCAGTCAGAGATGATCCAGTACTTTCCCAGGTGTAACTAGTTAGACAATAAATGTTCACATGTTTGATCTTTGTTATAAACGTAGTGTTACAGTTCTCAGAAAAAAGACCACACAGGACAGATTTGCAGTATTAAATTGGTTGTGGAAATCTGTCCCATGTGAGGATGGTCATCAATGACTAGAAAGGAAGTATCAGTTGTAGATTTGTCTTGTTTTATTTTAGGCTGGCCACAAAACCGCCCAAACATTCAGACCAATCAAAAATGGTTCTTCCTGTCTTTTAAAGATCAGAAGGAAAACTAGAAACCCCAAAAAGAAAGCTGCTGCAGTGTGCCATGCCCCTTCTCTCCTGAGAAAAGCCATCCCAAAAAAGAGAGAAAAGCCCAAGTGTGAAGTGAGCGCCTGTTAAACCTTGGTACCGAAAGCCTGCAGTCATTCTCATCTGAGGTGGCTTCATTCCAGCCAGAAGCCCAAACCTGCCTCCCTCTTAAAGGGGCAGCAGGTCAGTCCAACCACAGAAACCTTCATGAAGATCTGAAGCTTTCAGCATCCACAATTGTTGCACCTCACTTCCATTGGAGTCCAAATCAGAAGTCAACAAGTTGATTCTACACCGATTCTACACAATGCAACCATTTTAAAAAGGTTTCCATCCATAAGTTTTCACACATTTTTATATAAATCTGTTTGTTCATCGCCTCCTCTGTTGTAATGGTCATTAAAGAAAATGACCTTATGGAGTTTTTCTCCTCACAAATATGACTTCTATGAACGATGCAATAAATGCAGCTGCAATCTAAGACAATATGGAAGTATGTGTATATAATAGTAGTGGAAGTAGCTCATAAAATAATACATTTGCTCTTCTCATCGAATCTTTCTATGTTATTAAAGAAAAACCTGCTCTTAGTCAACAACATCTAAGACATCAACCAAAAATCCTAATTTTCTACAATCTAATATAAAACAGTAGAGAAGACTCTTTCTGCAGAGACCCTGGTGGCAGGAATGCAGAAGTATCACCTGCTCAACTTGGAAGGTGGAGCAGAAACCACCAGCTGAGAAGGTCCTCAGCCAGAGGAAGTGGTGGAGAACCATGAAACTTGCTAAGCTCCACCTCAGCTCCAGAGACGGGCTGAGCTGGAGCTGTGGCACCAGGTATCGCCCAGAAGAGCCTCCAACAAACAAGCTCTTCTCTTGGGAGGAGAGGGCTTTGAATCTCAGCTCAGTGTGCTTGTCTCTAGTAGGTGGCAGCTGCACCTTTTCCTGAGCTCCTTGTTGATGCCCTGAGGGGAATTGATGCTCCTGCAATGTTTTCTGGCAGCATTGAGCTTGCAGTGGGGCAATCAAACACACTGTGGGGGGGCTCTCTTTCCTTCTCTCATCTGGAGAACAAGTGACACCAGCTGCCAATCATTGTTGGAGAAATGTGCAGTCAGGGGAACTCTGCGTCCAGACTATAGCCACCCTTCCAGCATCAGCAGCAGTGTCTAAAACCTTTGATTTGGTTTCACCAGAGAGTGTAGGGATTGCAGGGTCGCTGCAGCATCGCCCACAAGCTGTCAGGAGTGGGTCGCTTTGTCCCAACTCCTGACAAGAGTTGAGTGCTATTGAGAAATGTGGTCTCACAAACTTGGAAGGTATTTTGACCCACACACACTTTACATACGCTGTAGATCTTGTCCAACCGCCCTGAAAGAACCCAAATAGGAACATACGGCAGATAAGCCAGTGCAGGACCAGAGGTTTGTTGCTTGTAAGCTGTGTTTTGCTCTGGTACATGTTGATTTTTATTTGTCTTCTCTCAAAATAATTGTTATTTTAGCCTTTGGGGCTGCAGTTTATCAGAGACCAGCTGTGATTCTGTGGCCTCAGCTCTGAAGTCCAACCGCTCCCATCTGAGGGTTCTGGACCTGAGCACAAACACGTTGCAGGATCAGGAGTGAAGCGGCTCTGTTCTGGACTGGAGAGTCCAAACTGTAAACTGGAGAGGCTCAGGTCAGTCTTCATTTTTCTACCTATATACCAGCTGCTAAGATGGTGAAGTGAGGCTGTTCTCAACACTGCTGTGATGCACCACATTAAAAACATCCTTGGAATATCGTGAATTCAGGTCTGACCAACTAAGAACTAACGTAGGTTTAGTACTGACGCAGATCACATGCAGACCTGCACGTATAACCTCATCCTGCATTTTTCAGATTGATTGGCTGCAGGTTATCAGAGATCAGCTGTGGCTCTCTGGCCTCGGCGCTGAGGTCCAATCCCTCCCATCTCAGAGAACTGGACCTGAGTCAGAACCAGCTGCAGGATTCAGGAGTGAAGCTGTTGTTGATCTCGTAGAGAACCAGACTATGGGGCTGGAGACATCTGAGTCATGGCTGGTTGAAAGCCAGTCACCTCCCGCTCATCTGCTGCATCACTCCTGACCACTGGTGAAAGAGCATCTGTGGAAACATCTGCCGTCTATCCTCCATAGATGAAGAATTAGTTTTTAAAAAGCGCTGGTGGAATTTCAGGAGATCAGTCGATGGTCGAACAAGCAGAAGCAGCTTCGCCTTGAAGTTAAATTAGTTCTGGTATCACACAATGCATCTTTATAAAGTTTTCTAAATGGATCCTCGGCCACTCTTAGAAGCATGGAAACATTCTCTTAATTGTCTTTCAAATGTCTGTATATACGTTATATTTTACATCATGCCTTCAGAATCTTTAGGGTTTAGGATTTACGTAATCTGTGACATGGAGCATTGGAAATTTCAGCTGCAGCCAGCAAAAACCATCAGAATGACGCTATCGGTGGGGAACCGCAGCTTCATTGGACTTTAGTCAGTTGTTCAATGTTATAGGATTTATTGCAATCTAATAAAAATATGAATAAATGTGGGAAAAGGAAATAAAAAGAAGCAAAATGACCAAATAAAACTCCCATGAATACTGTAAATTTAAAGATGTCAAGAAGGATATCAGCTAAATGGAATCAAACATAAGTGTAAAGGCTCCTTAAGTTTACTGCAAAAATAAACACAAAATCAAGAGCGACACGCGCCAAAAAACGTCTCATTCTCTCTTCTGTCTCCACTCATTCTTTATATTCTTATTATATTAGGGTTGGGTAGCATTAGGGTAGCGTTAGGGTTAGCGTTAGCATTAGGGTTAGCGTTAGCATTAGGGTTAGGGTTAGCATTAGGGTTAGGGTTAGATTAGGGATAGGGTTAGCATTAGCATTAGGGTTAGCATTAGGGTTAGCATTAGGATTAGGGTTAGCATTAGGGTTAGCGTAGATTAGGGTTAGCGTTAGCATTAGGTTTACCATTAGGGTTAGAGTTAGAGTTAGGGTTAGAATTAGGGTTAGGGTTAACATTAGGGTTAGGGTTAGCATAGGGATAGGGTTAGCATTAGCATTAGGGTTAGCATTAGGATTAGGGTTAGCATTAGGGTTAGCGTTAGCATTAGGGTTAGCGTAGCATTAGGTTTACATTGGGTTAGGGAGTTAGAGTTAGGGTTAGCATTAGGGATAGGGTTAACATAGGGTTAGGGTTAGCATTAGGGTTAGCATTAGGGTTAGCGTTAGCATTAGGGTTAGCATTAGGGTTAGGGTTAGCATTAGGGTTAGGGTTAGCATTAGGGTTAGGGTTAGCATTTGCATAGGGTTAGGGTTAGAGTTAGAGTTAGGGTTAGCATTAGGGTTAGGGTTAACATTAGGGTTAGGTTTGGATTAGGGTTAGCGTTAGCATTAGGGTTAGCATTAGGGTTAGGGTTAGCATTAGGGTTAGCATTAGGGTTAGGGGTTAGGTTACATTAGCATTAGGGTTAGGGTTAGCATTAGGGTTAGCATTAGGGTTAGGGTTAGGGTTAGCATTAGGGTTAGCATTAGGGTTAGCATTAGGGTTAGGGTTAGCATTAGGGTTAGCATTAGGGTTAGGGTTAGAGTTAGGAGTTAGGGTTAGCATTAGGGTTAGCATTAGGGTTAGGGTTAGCATTAGGGTTAGCATTAGGGTTAGGGTTAGCATTAGCGTTAGCATTAGGGTTAGCATTAGGGTTAGGGTTAGCATTAGGGTAGGGCATTAGGGTTAGGGTTAGAGTTAGAGTTAGGGTTAGCATTAGGGTTAGGGTTAACATTAGGGTTAGGGTTAGCATTAGGGTTAGGGTCAACATTAGGGTTAGGGTTAGCATTAGCATTAGGGTTAGCATTAGGGTTAGGGTTAGCATTAGGGTTAGGGTTAACATTAGGGTTAGCATTAGCGTTAACATTAGGTTAGCATTAGGTTAGCATTAGGGTTAGCATTAGGGTTAGGGTTAGCATTAGGGTTAGCATTAGGGTTAGCATTAGGGTTAGGGTTAGCATTAGGGTTAGGGTTAACATTAGGGTTAGCATTAGCGTTAGCATTAGGGTTAGCATTAGGGCTAGGGTTAGCATTAGGGTTAGGGTTGGAGTTAGGGTTAGCATTAGGGTTAGGGTTAGCATTAGGGTTAGCGTTAGGGTTAGCATTAGGGTTAGGGTTAACATTAGGGTTAGCATTAGGGTTAGCATTAGGGTTAGCATTAGGGTTAGGGTTAGCATTAGGGTTAGGGTTAACATTAGGGTTAGCATTAGCGTTAGCATTAGGGTTAGCATTAGGGTTAGCATTAGGGCTAGGGTTAGCATTAGGGTTAGCATTAGGGTTAGGGTTAGCATAGGGTTAGGGTTAACATTAGGGTTAGCATTAGGGTTAGCATTAGGGTTAGCATTAGGGTTAGGGTTAGCATTAGGGTTAGGGTTAACATTAGGGTTAGCATTAGCGTTAGCATTAGGGTTAGCATTAGGGCTAGGGTTAGCATTAGGGTTAGGGTTGGAGTTAGGGTTAGCATTAGGGTTAGGGTTAGCATTAGGGTTAGCGTTAGGGTTAGCATTAGGGTTAGGGTTAGAGTTAGAGTTATGGTTAGCATTAGGGTAGGGTGTAGTTTGGAGTTAGGGTTAGCATTAAGGTTAGGGTTAGGGTTAGTAGCATTAGGGTTAGCATTAGGGTGGAGTTAGGGTTAGCATTAGTAGGGTTAGCATTAGGGTTAGCATTAGGGTTAGCATTAGCGTTAGCATTAGGGTTAGCATTAGGGCTAGGGTTAGCATTAGGGTTAGGGTTGGAGTTAGGGTTAGCATTAGGGTTAGGGTTAGCATTAGGGTTAGCGTTAGGGTTAGCATTAGGGTTAGGGTTGGAGTTAGGGTTAGCATTAGGGTTAGGGTTAGTGTTGGAGTTAGAGTTAGCATTAAGGTTAGGGTTAGGGTTAGCATTAGGGTTAGCATTAGGGTTAGCGTTAGGGTTAGCATTAGGGTTAGGGTTGGAGTTAGGGTTAGCATTAGGGTTAGGGTTAGTGTTGGAGTTAGGGTTAGCATTAATTAGGGTTAGGGTTAGCATTAGGGTTAGCATTAGGGTTGGAGGTAGTAGGGTTAGCATTAGGGTTAGCATTAGGGTTGGAGTTAGGGTTAGCATTAGGGTTAGGGTGGGTTAGGGGTAGCCTTAGGGTTAGGGTTAGCATTAGGGTTAGGGTTAGCATTAACCTTTAACCTCTTTATCGTTTAAATTTTTTGATGTTGTTCCCTCCGAATCTTTGGACCTTCTGAGGTCTCTAATTTCCGTTTCCCCTTTTATACTCCCCTCGCCTTTTGCTTTTCATGTTTTTTTATTTTCAATTTAAATGTCCTTCCCTTCCCTTGTTTATTTATCTTTTGTATTTGTTGTTTCCCCTGTTTCTAATTGAATTGTGTTTCCTATAACATCTCCCCTGTTTTATTCCTTTTTATTTTCCTTTTGATTTCCTTTTTCCCTCTTTTGAACTGAACCTTTTCTCTTCATCCTTCCCTTCCTCCCCTCTCCTTCTTCATGCCATCTTTTCCTTGGTTCTCCTCTTTCCTTAACCTCATTCTCCTTTCCTCTCTTTTGCCTCCCTATACTTCAACCTTCTCCTTAGCCTCGTTAGGCCATGTGGCACTGCACTTGTCCTATTTTTCGTACCCTAACCTCCTGTGGGCTCTCCCGTATGCGGGCTGAGTCAAATTTGGCTTAGTTTGAGGTGGGTTTGGTTTATAGGTACAAGGCTTAGCGGGCACTAGATTGGGTTTTGGGTATGGGGGACATCGGTTTGGGTTGGAATAATGAGGCTAGGATTGAGAACAGGACCATGGGCAATTTAGAAATCAGAATCAGATAGGGGGAGGGATAATTAATCAGAGTTAGTTAGGGTTAGAGGTTGAGGTTAGGGTTAGGGGTTAGGGTTAGGGTTAGGGTAGGGTTAGGGGTTAGGGTGGGGGTTTGATGTTAGGGTTAGGGTTAGGGGTTAGGGTTAGGCATGTGGACTGTCGCTCATGTGAGAACGTATTTTTGAACAATGATTTTTCTTTGCTGGACCTGCTTCTTTTCAAAGAGCAGCAGAAAACAACCAGGGAGGTTGTGAAGTTGTGAGTGATGGAGGCAGCTTACTCCACGACAGGCTAACCCTAACCCTACCCAACCCTAACCCTAACCTAACCCTAACCCAACCCTAACCCAACGAACCCGAACCCTAACCTAACCCTAACCCTAACCCAACCCGAACCCGAACCCGAACCCTAACCTAAACACCTCAACCAACCCGAACCCGAACTAACCCGAAACCGAACCCAACCGAACCCGAACCCAAACCCGAACCCGAACCCTACCCGAACCCGAACCGAACCCAACCTAACCGAACCCGATAACCAACCCCTAACCCAACCCTCAACCCGAACCTACCCGAAAACTAACCCAACCTAACCCTAACCCAACCCCTAACCGAAACCCTAACCCTAACCCTAACCCCAAACCCAACCTAACCCAACATAACCCTAACCCTAACCCTAACCCAACCTAACCCTAACCCTAACCTAACCTAACCCTAACCCAACCCTAACCCTAACCTAACCCAACCCCTAACCTAACCTAACCCTAACAACCCTAACCCTAAACCAACCCTAACCAACCCTAACCCTAACCCTAACCTGACCCTAACCCTAAACCTGACTCTAACCCTAACCCTGACTCTAACCCTAACCCCTAACCCAACCCCTAACCTAACCTAACCCAACCCTAACCTAACCCTAACCCTAACCCAACCCTAACCCAACCCCTAACCTGACCCTAACCCTAACCCTGACTCTAACCCTAACCCCTAAACCTAACCCTGACTCTAACCCTAACCCCTAACCGAACCCAACCCTAACCCTAACCCTAACCTTGACCCCTAACCCTAACCCGACTCTAACCCTAACCCTGACCCTAACCCTAACCCTGACTCTAACCCTAACCCTGACCTAACCCTAACCCTGACTCTAACCCTAACCCTGACTCTAACCTAACCCCTAACCCTGACTCTAACCCTAACCCTGACCCTAACCCTAACCCTGACTCTAACCCTAACCCTAACCCTGACTCTAACCCTAACCCTAACCCTAACCTAACCCTAACCCTGACTCTAACCCTAACCCTGACTCTAACCCAACCCCTAACCCTGACTCTAACCCTAACCCCTAAACCTAACCTAACCCTAACCCTGACCTAACCCCTAACCCTGACTCTAACCCTAACCCCTAACCCTAACCTAACCCTAACCCTAACCCTAACCCTTCTCAGCTCTTTATCGCACACAAAGTTTTCTCACTGCCCACAAACATCCGGTCTTTTCCCATCAGGCAGACAGGTTTAGGGTTTAGAGCTGTGGAAAACTACCGTGACCATCGACATGCGCGTGCCTTTAAACAAACTGTGGCTCTTTCAAGCCTTCATGCACGACAAGTGAGATGACGAGCATGAGCATGAACCCCCCTCACGTGCAGAATGGGACATTAAAACGAGCCCCGGTCGACGCTCTCTGCTGCTCTTTGTCTCCACCTAGTGGACAAATGGAAGATGACAACGCAAAGATCTTTCAGTAGAATTCCAACTTTCACTCACAAACAGAAAATATTGACTTTTCTGTTTGAACGCTGCATTTGTACATTATTTTATGTTATTTTCTTAAAGCTTGTCAGTCCAGTTGGAGAGTGATGGCACCATTCTGCGAAGCTTTTTACTTGATAAAAAGGTTCCTTCCCACTGAGACGACACAGATCACATGATTACAGATCTTCCTCATGATCCAGAGCTCACCAAATGCTCTAAACAGTGTTTAACTGAGATTATCTACTCACACATGATGACTTTATTTCCTTTTTAAGCAACATCCTGTAAAAGCAGCAGCAGAAACAGGTCACAGGAGACGTTTGTAGCTACGCCTGAATGTCCGAGCAGTTTTGGGTTCTGCTGCTCACCAGGATCAGCCGGACCAGGAGGTTCACCATGGCTGAACCTCTGCTGAAGAGGACCTTCTCCAGACTCAGAGGCAGAGAGCGATCACGTAGGAAGAGTGAGTCCAAACGGAGAGGTGAGCGAGCACACACACACACACACACACACACACACACGTTATGAATGTGATGGGTCTCTCTGGATCTCAGAACTTCTGCAGCAGCTGATGGAAATTTAAATGGTTGACTGAGGATGAAAAAGAATCAACAGGAAGTGAGCGGGGGGGGGGGGGGGGGGGGGGGGGTCGTCAGTCATGTGGCGTCCTGAGGGCAGCCGTTCAAATCGCCGCCTCAGCTCTGAGCTGGGAAATGTCACTGAACATGTCTGATGGTAAATTTGAGACCTTGCTGTTGGAAACATCAGAGGGAGGAAGTGACCTCAGTGATGGTGATGTGCACGTGCGCTGTCGTGGTTATTGTGAGAATAATAAAGCTACACATTCACCCTCCTCAGCAGGTCACATGACTCAACCCCATCCATCTCTGAGCAGCTTCACCCAGTCTGACAACCGGTCAACCAACAATAACACGCGTTCACATGTGCAATAAGCTAGTTACATCAGCCAATCACAAGTCAGCGTTTAAGCCCACACAACACCACACACACACACACACACACACACACACACACACATACAGGGCAAGATGATGAACTTCCTGTAGACAAAGTGGGTCAAGTAACCACTTCCTGTCATTAGTTTGACGAGATCAGGTTTCAGAGTGTCACACACTGACCATTACTACTCTGACAACCACTGTCGTCATGGTCACAAAACACCCAAATGTGTGTGTGTGTGTGTGTGTTTGTGTGGTGTGGTGTGTGTGTGCGTGTGTGTGGTGTGTGTGTGTGGTTGGGGGGAATGAATAGTGAATGCTCAGCAGTGTGTTGAGCCTCAGAACAGAGACTTCGTTGACATCTGCACACACACAGCTGTTTATCTGCCCCCTCCATCTCCCCTCCGCACCCTCCAAAGATGCCCCACCCCTCCTTCCTGCTCCGCCCCTCCTTTGCTGCTCCTATGCTCCTCCCACCTCACTAGTCTGGCACATAAAGAGTAGAGGACTTCATGTTGTCAAATTCCCACATTTAACCCTCCAGGTCAGGTGACCTCTCATCTTCCTCACTTCCTGGTTATTGTTGAAGTTTCAGAGCAGCTTCAGCAAACTGCAAGCAGACCAGTTCCAGCATGAGGAGGTCAGGGTGAGGAGACCAGGAATGTGGGAGAAGAAAACTGGTCAGGAGGATGTTAGAACCACATCAGGTTGATCTTAAGTGACCTGTGACTTTAAAGAACAAAGCCAAACTTTTACATGGGAGGTTGCTGAAGGACCTCCAACATGATGATGATGATGATGATGGTGATGATGATGATGGTGATGATGATGATGATGATGATGATGATGGTGATGGTTGATGATGATGATGATGGTGATGGTGATGGTCATGATGATGATGATGATGATGGTGATGGTGATGATGATGATGGTGATGAGAAGATGATGGTGATGATGAGTGTGATGGTGATGATGGTGATGATGAGTGGATGGTGGTGATGATGGTGATGATGATGGTGATGGTGGTGATGATGATGATGGTGATGATGATGGTGATGGTGATGATGATGGTGGTGGTGATGGTGATGATGGTGAAGGTGGTGATGATGGTGGTGATGATGATGGTGGTGATGATGGTGATGGTGGTGGTGATGGTGATGT